>NW_012101587.1:6695055-6724725 GCF_000951045.1 Mandrillus leucophaeus | reverse complement strand
TTGTAGCTTATACATGAGTTTTTAAAATTCAGTAGTAATCACATTTAAAACTTAGACCATTTTTTTTTCTCCTAAGGGAGATATAACTTATCACTGACCTTATTTAGAATTGCCATTTCATGATGTTAATAAAAAGCAGGCAGTCTGCTAATTGTTGTCTTTAAATTCTCTACAATCAGTGAATCTCCCTCCTTCTCCCCTCCAATGCCTGCACTTGGATAAGATCTTGCCCGCCACCCCTGGAGTGCAACCGATAATGAAATAGGTCTATCGGGTACCTTAACATCTGCTGCAATTACATCCAGAAGTCCAAGATTTAAAAAAATATCTATATGAAGGAATTTGTAGTAGAGAACTATTATACAACTGTTGTAGACTGAACATCCATGTGCCCCCCAATATTCACATGTTCCAAAATCCCTTATTCCAAAACGTCATGGTATTTGGAGATGGAATCTTTGGGAAGTGACTAGAGCTAGATGACGTCATGAGGGTCTGATGGGCAGGGACAGGAGTGAGCTTTCTCTCTCTCTCTCTCTCTCTCTCCCCCTCTCTTCATGTGTGCAAAAACAAGAGGTCTAGAGAGCACACAGTGAAAAGGCAGCCTCCTTTGAGCCAAGAAAAGAGGTCTCAGGATGAAACTACCTTCCTGGCACCCCGGTCTTGGACTTCCTAGACTCCCGAATTGTGAGAAGGAAATTGCTGCTGTTTAAGCCGTCCTGTCTATGGTATTTTGTTATGGCAGCCTGAGCAGACTAATATGGTGATAGTCCCCTTACAATATTTTAATTTCCAAATCTTCCCTAGTTTTCAGAGAGAACTTTTATACCAATGTTTAGTTTGAAGGAATTTTCTATAACTTGTTTACAAGTCCTTAATTAATAGAGCTTTTTTTTTTTTTTTTTTTTTCTCCCAACAGAAGCTGCAGCTCAAACCTTAACTATAATGGTGTGAATGGTCCAGTATGATGGTGATCCATGACTTCTAACGACAGGGTGTTTAAAATAAGATTTAATGTGGCCTGAAAAACTATATTTAACCTTGTATTACAGGCAATATTAAAAGGGTCTAAAGTAATGAAGCTTATACAGGCTTATGGAGAATAATAGACACAATAAGGGAATTTGAAACTCCAGCCAGCTATGAGGAAATGATGCAGCTCCATCTTCCTCACTGGTGCTCCGTCTGCTAATGTCTAGCAATTTGCCAGAGGCCTTAACTATGGCAAAATGCCGTTAAGGATACTCCCATACAACCTCATCCAGCGGAAATGTGGGCATTTAGATAAGCAAGGTTAAAATATCAGGAATTATTGTATCCAACAGTCACTAATGGCAGCGCCTCTGTGTTTGATTCAGGAGGTTCCTGTGGGAGGGAGCGGGTGGATCACGCTTTGGTGTGCGTCTGGCTGTGCTCACATCCTCGTCCTTAGCATTGCAGCGTTTCTTCACAAATGACCCTTGACCGACAAACAAACACCACCAGGCATCTGGACGAGCGGCGTGTCCTGCTGCTGATTCTTTTGAAATAGCAGCGATGTTCTGAAACAGGCGTGTCTCCGCTGGCAGATGAGAAAGACGAAGTGAAGTGAGGCTCCAGCACGCCACAATGCTCCCTCAAGCTCTCGTCCATTAAACACATGGTGTTAGACAGACACTCACTAACATGTTGACCTTGCTGAAATGTTTGTCTAATTTCAAGCTATTGAATTTTCCTGCATGTTTGCTCTTCTTTAATTTTTCAAGTATTTAAGTCTGTGGAGAACATTCTAAGCATGCACGTATTTGTCTGCTGTTTGTCAACACATTCTTCACCAATCTTAGAGTTTTTAGGTTAAATTTTCTGGTTGTGGAGGAAAATGAAACAAGCAGACAGACAAGAAAAAAAAAAACAAACCACAAAAGTAAATAAATAAAAACTGTTAAGGACTTTGGTGAGGAATGTTCTCTTCAAATTCACAGTGGTTCCCTGGACCATGATACAGAGCTGGACAGTTACGCAAGAGATGACCCCAGGTTCCTTGCCCCCTACAAAGTCAAATAGTTGCAGACTCAGTCATAGAAATTAGAGATCTTCTCTCACTCTGAAGGCGATACTTGACCTTCAGAATTTCTTAGAATTTTTGTGTCTTACGCTGTAGGAAATTTCTCCCCGCTGTCCTAGCTGATTCCTCTTTGCTTCAAGTGTTCCTCCTGCTGTAATTAAATTGAAGCTAACAAGTTTGAGACCATGATGTACAGCAGCTGTTCAGCCAGAAACACAAAGAGACATGAAAGGCAGGCAGAACGGTTATATTAAATGAATCTCAAAGTTAGAGAAAAAATAT
This sequence comes from Mandrillus leucophaeus, assembly GCF_000951045.1. Classification (NCBI taxonomy): domain Eukaryota; kingdom Metazoa; phylum Chordata; class Mammalia; order Primates; family Cercopithecidae; genus Mandrillus; species Mandrillus leucophaeus. The sequence goes on along the minus strand of NW_012101587.1, from coordinate 6,722,399 downwards.
GGACCGTATTTCTGTTTTACCAGAAGTAGAACGGATCAGGCGCTATGAAAATCAAGTTTGCCAGTTCTACATATTAGGATAGTGCAGAGGAATTAATAGACAGTATTAGTGTGTAGCCATTTTACACAGACATCATCCTCAGCTTCCCACATGTGAAAACCCAGCGTCGGTGGGGCTAAGCATGAGATAAAATTGTGTTACCAAAGCTGGCAGTTCCTTACTATATCTGCTTATTTTTTTTGTTATTACTAGGCCTCACATTTATATTGTACTGAGGGCATATTATATGTGATGTCTTGTGCAGGCAAAATAAGCCTTGTTTTATTAATGAAAGTTTGGGCTCAGAAGTGTGGAAGAATTTAGTCAAGTGTTCACAGGACAGAGATAGAGAATATTATCTTTATGTGGTTAAGGGCAGGAGCTCTGGAGTCAGGTTCTATCTTAACCCCATGATTTCCTACATACAAGACCATGGGCAAATTGTGCAACATTCTGTGCTTCAGTCCTCATTTGTCAAATAAAAGTCATTGAGAAGATTAAATAAGGTACTATATACACAGATTTGAGCACAGTGCCTCAGACTTGGCAGTCTTTTGGTTGGCTGTAACTAATATCATGATCACCCCCAAGATAAAATGGGAGACTTTAAGAACTAAGAAGAATTAACATTTGATGATATGGTTAGGCTGTGTCCCCACCCAAATCGCATAGTGAACTGTAGTTCCCATAATCCCAATGTGTCATGTGACCCAGTGGGAGGTAATTGAATCGTGGGAGTGGTTACCTCCATGCTGTTCTCGTGATAGTAAGTTCTCATGAGATCTGATGGTTTCATAACAGCCTCCCCCACTACCCTTTGCTTGGCACTTCTTGCTACCACCATCGCTATGTGAAGAAGGAAATGCTTGCTTCCCCTTCTGCCATGATTGTAAGTTTCCTGAGGCCTCCTCAGCCATGCTGAACTGAGTCAATCAAACCTCTTTTCTTTATAAATTACCCAGTCTTGGGTATGTGTTTATTAGCAACATGGGAACAAAGTAATCCATTGGGAAACCTCTACTTTGAGACAGTTAATTTAATGTGAATGGCTCTATCATTGGATGTGGAGCCATTTTGAGTTTGACTTAATACAAAAATAATTTCAGCTTTAAGGAAGTACCAAGCACTGTGAGAAACACATTCCACCACACCTGATTTCTGTTTCCGATTCCCCTGGGTCTAGATCACCTTAGGGTTAGTTAGGATTAGAGAGGAAGGGTGAGAAATGACAGCTGCGCATGTTGTTTGGTATTTGAAAAATGATTTTATATTTTGATATGATCTTTTCTTAACAGCTGCATCACCATGGCAATGTCAAGGTGTTCTTATTTCATGTCATGAAATAAGTTTCCAAGTCATACCAGAGGGAAATATCTTATATTGGCTTGAGTTATCTCAGCTGCTAGTTGCACTGGTGGTGGTGACCTACCCAAAGGGGCAGATATGCATTCAGCAGGAAAGATTTGGTCCACATCCTTATTTTCCTCCAAAGTACTATTCCTATTATCTGCAATTAGAAAGGAATCTGCAATAAACAGAATCAGTCACAAAAGTAATGAATATCCTTGTTGGCAAATAATACTTCCTTAAAACATGCATACTTCTCTATTTTTTACTTTTTTTCTCTGGAACTCCCTTCTCCTAATTTGTCTGTTGAAATCCTCCCCTTTCTTTCTTCTAGACATATCCAAAATTCTACTGATACAAGACTCAAGAGAAGCTTCTCAAATTATGAATCTCAGAGTAAATATATACACCATCCTATCCCAAACCATCTTGCTCTAAATACTGGTATGTCTATGTGGGAAAAAAAAATTTATGGTCCAATGAGTTTTGGAAACATTGCATTGAACTTTATTATTTTTCCTCTGGGCTTGGAACCCTCCTCCCTTTTTCTTTTCATTAAATAGAACTTAACTTGGTTTTCTATATCCAGGAGAGTTTTGGGTTTCATTTCTTTTTTCTTTAGGGCACAAGAAGAATCAACAGTTTGTGGGAGACAGATTGTGTTTTCAGTGAGGTGACTGCAGGGTGGGCTGGATGGAACTTCAGCTTCAGTTTTGGTATTTAAGAGGCCCTTGCATCATCCAGAGAAGAGCTAACAAGAACATGTGATAGAGCCTTGCCAGCAGACGAGATATAGGGAACAATTAGAGTGCAATATTGGAGAGCTGGGATATCGTTGGATTGATGACTGAGTGGATCATTCTAATTGAGTTTAAAGGTTCAAGAGTAGTTGTGTGGGAGAAAGTTGGGTGCCATTTCTTGAACAAGAGAACACTAGAGGTTGACTTAGGAGTAGCCAGAGTAATATCAGTTTTGGCATGCTGAATTTTAGGAGTCAAAGACATACATAAAGTAAGATATTTAGGAGGAAATTGGAAATACAGGGCAGAGTTTAGAAGAGACCTCTAATTTGGGAAAACAGGGTTGGAAGTTTGTTCATAAAAATAATAATTAAAGCCAGGGACAGTGGCTCATACCTGTAATCCCAGCACTTTGGGGGGCCAAGAGGGGTGAAGCACCTGAGGTCAGGAGTTCGAGACCTGCCTGGCCAACTTGGTGAAACCCCATCTCTACTAAAAATACAAAAATTAGCTGGGTGTGGTGGTGGGTACCTGTAATCCCAGCTACTCAGGAGGCTGAGGCAGGAGAATTGCTTGAACTTGGGAGGCGGAGGCTTCAGTGAGCCAAGATTCCCACCATTGCACTCCAGCATGGGCAACAGAGCGAGACTCCATCTCAATAAATAAATACATACATAAATCAATAATAATTTTAAAAGATTACTGGCTCTGACCCTTGTGCTTTGATTAAAGGAGAGTGCACAATTCCCCTTTAACATCTTTTTAATTGTTTGTGGTTATCCATGTAAGTTTGTCTTTTGAAATTTGCATACTTTTAAGAACTTTTTAGTTTAATTACACTTCTACTGCAGAAGTTCTTCCTTTTATAAAAATAGGCATTTTCATCCCTGTTTTTTTTTTTCCCACCCAGCTTTTTTTGAGGCTGTCAAAAGCACAAGCTGCCATGGTAATGACAGGAAGATATGGGTGAAATGCCAGCCCTAATTAGAGACTTGATTGCTCTGTAATAACAAGGCCTGTATTTGATTTGGACGGTTCTGGGTTGTCAGGTAAAATGAATTAAATATGTCTGTACTTTCATTTCAAAATGTGAAAAATGTGAATGTGCATTATTTATATTGTATTTCATGGCTATAATTAATTATGTGTCTGTGGAACTGATGTCCCCAAAGACAGTTGATTTTATGTTCAATTCGTATGTGCATTTGTAAAACTAATTTGTTCTCATTAAAATTTTTAAGGGTTTATTCGAGTTAAACTCAGGAGGCCTTTCTGGGTATAAAATTCACATAATACAAAGTAAAAGTCTAATATACTTTTTTTTGCTGGTAAACTATTCTATGCCTGAAGCATTGTACTAGATATTATTGTAGTGAATATGGTGGGCTATAAAAATAAAGAGAAGACATACTTCTTTTTCAGATAGTGCTTTTAAACGTGTTTGGAAGACTTTGGTATAAAACAAATGAACATAATGCAATCTGAGCTTCTATTACTTAGTAAAAGAACATTGTGTTTTGTTAAAGAAATATTAAGCCTGTGTGATGAGTTGAACAGGTTCTCTTGTGAATATCCTATAGAAATATGGAATATATTTTGCTTTCTAAAAAACTGTTTGGAATTTCTTCCAGTTTTAATTTTCAATATTTGCTAAATATATCAACCATTAATATTAAAATTTTCAAATATATTCTCTGAAGTACTATAAAGCATTTTTTCATCTCAGTGACAGCAGTAGTTGATTTACCTTCAAGCAGATCCACAAATGAACTTCAATACTGAAAATAATTTGTGTATCTCAAGTTCACTATAATTAATTCTCTTCATTGTAGTTGGATATAATTGCAGTTATTAAAGCAATATTTACCACAGAATTACTTTTCATCATTTTATTTTTTTCTATGGTAATAAATCCCTAGGTGTTCCTAGTCATGCTATAATTAATTAGTAGTTCAACATGAATGCTGGGCAGTTCACAGACATATTAGAGTTAATTTCAATATTAAAAACAATAATATTGGCATTAATGTTAATCAATGAATTTACAGAGAATATTTATGTCTGAAATAAAGAGATTGGCTTCCATAGGCTCTGCGTATTCCACTTCTTTGTTAGTATTCTTTTGTTAATTTTCAACACGACAGTAATGGTAAGGACCAGCTGATTCCTTGTTTTATTTTATCCAATTTCAGAGATGACTACCCTCAACAAGATGAAGCAATTATTTCTCTCTTTATTTCTTGTTTTCAGAGACCATTAAGCTTATTTTGTCCTCATTGGAAAACAAAGCAGTTTTCTATTCAAGGTATTTCTGATTCTCAACAACTCATTTTCATTAGAAAATAAAGTTAGAATGTCCATGCAGTGCCGGTGTACAGACACGGGAGGTAGATCAATGGCAGAACACTTGGGAGCACCCCTGGCAAGGGAATAAGAACTTTTACGTAACCTGCAAAGGAGACCAAAGAAGCAGATGCTGGGTAGGAGGAGACCAGAAACCAAGAAAAAACATTTCAGACAAATATCGCTATCAAATGAAGGAAAGGGCCATTGAAAAGTATAAACGTGCATTGAATTTCATAAAAGACATCAGTGCTAACTCTTGTCAGAGTTGTCACAGTGGTGTGATAATGTGATAAAGCTGGACCATCACAGTGAAGTCAACACAGGGATGGAGACAGCAAGGATAAAGTCTAATCTTTCATGAGAATTGAATTGCATTTATTGGCATGGAGTAGGTAGTACAGAAGTGGAAATTATTAGACTTATTATTGTCAGTAGCATGTGGTTCTAGGTACAGCTGGAATTACATGTCTTACTCTGGGTTTTCTTTTATGTCACTTAGAGGCACACTATGATCTGAAGAATAATTTTAAAAATCTGTTCTGCCACCAAGTTTAAGAAAAAGGAAAAAAAAAAAAAGGAAAATATCTGGACTCCATGTCTCTTTCTCTGAGGTTAATTTCAGGCATGCGAAGATTCTGGAATTTAACAAAATAGCTTTACTTACAAGCTGTTGATCTTTTCTTACTCTGTCATGTCATCAGGATTTACTCAACTATATAAAAGTTTTCTACATTTTAAACTTCAGTCTACATCCATGTAACCAATTAAATAACTTCTATTTACAAAACAATTCGAATATTATATCTTAGAGTGGACATCAGTATATAAATGACTCCAAAATAAGTATTATAATATCTATAAATGATAAAGATATAAGATAAAATTATTATTTGATGAATCTAATCAATAGCTTTCAAAATGTAAATTATGCAATCTTACAGTGTATAATTGTCATTTTTAACAGACTTAAGTTTCATTCTAATTTTTAATTATATTATTTTTCAAACTTGTTAACTGACTGAAAGGTAGGAAAGTTTGTGACAAAGAAAGGAATTTGCAAGTTAAAACCAAAGGGTAGAATTTCATTTTTTTAATGTGGTTTATTATTTTTGGCATCATAAAACAGCCTACTATAAAAACAGTACATCTAATTTTCTTCTAACAAGAAACATTTTTTTGTGGGTGATGAAAGTAAAGTGTTTTGACAATGCTAGATTTTTATTTTTTGAAGCAATCATAACTCAAGATGCAAGTGCTTTAGCACTAAGTCCTCCTCTACTGTGACTGCCGTGTGACTGGCCCACTTGGGCAGACTGCACTGGCTCCCTGTCAACTTCGTGTTAACTCTGCTCTCCCTCCTATGCCTTCCAAGGAATCCCATTCCAAAACTTGAATGAGCAATGAAAATTGAGATGCAGATTTAAGGAGCGGTTTTGCATCACACACTGCAGTGTGCTGGAGTCAACTCATCCTGGTTTGCAAGAGCCAGTTGCTCACATCCATTCCCTGTTCTATGTTCAGTAATGGCAACATTGGTAGCTCAAAATCAGCCATAGTGGGAATGTTTACACCTTGGAAATTGGCCATATTACAAACCAGGACTCGCACCTTGTGGAACACAGACTAACCAGCCTACCACTACCACACACTGCAGTCCCCCAGTACACATGGCTGCCCTCTCCATTCTCATCCCTCTTTGCCGGCTACTTAATTTAACATTTCCCACAAGCATTTTCATACACCACCAAACTATATCTCATAACCACCTTCCCTCACAATGCCTATTTACCCACAATTCCTGTCTGTAATGGATTTTATTTGTTTAGAGCACTTTTAGGTTTAGAACAAAATCCAGCAATAAGTACAGAGAGTTACCATGTACCTAACGTCGCCACATACAGACAGCCTCCCCCATGAGCAACATCTTCCCCCAGAGAGTATGACCATCAACACTAATGAACCTTCATTGACATAGAATAATATGGTTTGGATTTGTGTCCACACCCAAATCTAATGTCAAATTATAATTCTCAGTGTTGGAGGTGGGGTCTGGTGCAGGCGATTCGATCATGGGGGTGGTTTCTCCTGAATGGTTTAGCACCACCCCCACTTGGTACTGTCCTCATGACAGTGAGTTCATTCTCAAAAGATCTGGTTGTTTAAAATTGTGTCACCTACCTCCTCCCTCTCTCCCTCTTCCTGCTCCGGCCATGTAAGATGCTATTCCCACTTTGCCTTCTGCCATGATTGGAAGTTTCCTGAGGCCTCCTCAGAAGCCGAGTGGAATGCCAGCATCATGCTTCCTGTATAGCCTATTGAACTGTGAGCCAATTAAGCCTCTTTCCTTTATAAATTACCTAGAATCAAGTATTTCTTTATAGCAATGTGAGAACAGACTAATACACATCACTAGTACCCAAAGCCCACAGTTTACATTTCAGTTCACTCTGGGTGTTATACATTCTATGGGTTTGAACATATATGTAATGACATGTATTCCCTATAATAGTATCATACAGAGTAAGTTTCACTAAAAACTACTAAAAGTCCCCTGTTTTCCACCTGTTCGTCTCTCCCTTCCCTCTAACCCCTGGAAACCACTGGTCTTTTTACTGTCTCCATAGTTTTGATTTTTTCCTGCATGCCATATAGTTGAAACCACACAGTATGTAGCATTTTCAGATTGACTTCTTTCCTTTAGTAATACAAATTTAAGGTTCTTCTGTGATTCTTCATGTCTTGATAGATCATTTTGTTTTAGTACTGAATAATATTCTATTGGCTGAATATACCACACTTTATCCGCTTGCCTTCTGAAGGACATTCTTGTTGTTTCCAAGTTTGAGAATTATGCATCAGGCTTCTGTAAACATCCATGTGCAGGCTTTTGTATGGACATAGTTTTAACCTCCTTTGGGTAAATACCAAGAACTGCGATTACTGGATCTTGTGATAAGCTTATTTTAGTTTCATGAGAAATGCTCAAACTGTCTTTCAAACTGGTGGTGCCATTCTGCATTCTCTCCAACAATGAATGGGAGTTTCTGTTGCTTCACATCCTCACCAGCATTCAGTGTTCTGGACTTTGGCCATTTTAATAGGTGTGTTATGGTGTCTCATTGTCACCTCAATTTGCATTTCCTTGATGACACACGAGGAAATGCAAATTAAGGCCTCTTCTCACTTGTTTCTTTGCCATCTATGTGTCTTATTGAGTGAGATGTCTGTTCAGGTAATTGGCACAGTTTTTAACTGGGCTTTTGTTTTCTTGTTGTTGGGTTTAAGAGTTTTTTGTAATTTTTGGATACTAGTCCGTGATCAAATAGTACACATTGAAAGTAATGGCAAAAACTGAAATTACTTTTACAACAACCTAACACAATTTTTTGTAAATATTTTCTTCCAGTCTGTATGTTGTCTTTTCATTCCCTTGACAGTGTCTCTGCCAGGGTGGATATTTTTAATTTTAAGTAAGTCCAGTCATTAACTATCTCTTTCATAGATCATTTATTTGCTGCGGTATCTAAAACTCCTCACAACAAAACTTTATACCCTATTATACATATGCAGACTGTTTTCAGCAAATCCAGAATTTCTTCTATAGAAGCAATCTCTTTAGTTAAAAACGATTTTAAATAAAAGTGATCATCTTTCTCCAGAATTGAGGCAAATCCTCCTGAAACCATATTTACTTTACTTCTAGTGCTTGAGTTTCACGAAACTAATGTTCCAATATTTCCCCCAGTCCCTATCTCTCATGCACATGCACACACACACACACACACTTTCTTTTTAATGGATTCATGGATATGATTCACTTTTTAACTCCTTCCAGCTCCTCTTTAAACACTTAGACACATGACAGCTGGCAAAAATGCAGGACTAGAGGTTAACACATACACACACACACACACATGTTTGGTGGAATGAGGATTCTAGAAACACAGGTGAGACAGGCAAGATCTCCACCTTGGTCTTCTCATGAAGTATTACTCACCTTCCAGACAGGGCCACCATCTAGATTCTGATCCCACACCCTGGGAGGAAGAGCATCATCTGGGGCCAATCATTTCAGCATGTCCTTATTGGTTTCCTGAACTTTGTTTGGGAGGCAAAGATGACTAGATGCCTTTGCTTTCTACCAGTGGATAAATGGGTGGATATTTCCAAATCACAAAGGCTTAGCCAGTGTTTGCTGTGTACGCTTGCCATAGGACCAAATCGGTATGCATGGTCTCACTTACACCCAGAGATGGAAAACCCATGTGGAGGATGATGGATTTCCTTGGTCTGTACTGATCCTTTGACCTCTAGATTGCTCCATGAGAGAGAGAGGGAGAAAGAGGGAAAGAAAGGGAGAACTGGAGAGAGAAAGAGAGAGAGGGGGAGAGAGAGATTGATTTACATTTCTGTTTTTTAAGCCATGGTATTTTTGAGTCTCTCTTTATGGCTGCTTTGGTTTTACCCTTACTAAAGACACCTTGCACATATGATATTTCTACAGGTTCAGCTATACATCGAATGTAATTACTGTAACTAAGCATATGTTTACTTATAATTTTGAAAAAATGGTCCCCTATAGATGGTGCACAAAATACCACTGATGTGTAACAGAGGACTGAAGAGTTTTGACACCTCAGCTTTCACATGTTTAGGGGTAGTGTAGACCAAAAGCTAATTTATGATGTTTTGTTAACTGGAAACTTAATACATGAAAAGCCCCGATGTATTCCCTTTATAAAAATTAGACTAACATATAACAGAAATTGTCAATTCCCAATTTTATGTTTAATTAATTTTAAATGTCTTGTAGGCATGTACAATCAGGTTTTACCATTACATAGTGGTACGTACACAGTGTTTCTTAAATTTGACTGTACATCAGAATTGCCAGAATAACTTTCACAATGTAGGTGCCGAAGTGGGTCCTGGATACTTATCTTTTAAAGTATCATATGATATTTTGATGCACAAACAGATTTGAAAGCCCCTGATAGAAGGAAATAGGTGTGAGTTTAATGTCAGAAGACCTTACTTGTACACAAAAATGTCATTCTAACAACTATGTTTGAAAATTTGAGGATAGGAACACTCCTCTGAACATTGGTTTCTACCTGTCAGATGAAAGTAATATTAAGGATACTTAATTTATACCTTTATTATGATATTAAATGAGACAGTTTATGTGGAAGTACTTTAGAATCTGTAAATGTTTTTCAAAGATGTATAGCATTACTAGAGCACTTTTATGCCTAGAGCTGCAAAAACAAGGAATAATTTGTTAAACAACCGAATTTCATTTTCTGTAGAGTTAACAAAGTGAAGAAAATAATTCCCATGAAAAGATTGATTTTCTGTCTATGTTTTGTATGACTTCCATAGACGTGATCCTATTTGTATTTTCATTTTTTCCATATTGCTTTGTTGATCTCTTATGGCCAAGCTCATTTATTTTGTTTCTGTTTTATTCTGTCCTATTTTCTTTTTCACTGTGATTTCTGTCTCTACAATGCTTTCACTCCATATTTTTCTCTTCTCATTCCCCCCAAAAAGTTTTTCCGTTTTTTCAATTTGCTTGCTTTTTTTTTAAAAATCATAACTGAGAGGTACGTTTACAATCCATGAATATAATCTCAAACCAATTTACTCTTTTCTTATAGTAACTTAAGTGTTTTGATTATTTTACATATCAATTTTTCATGTTTCCACATTAGTATGTCAGTTAAAATTTTGGAAATATAAAAATACTTCTATGGAAAGGTGATTTTTAAAAGCTCCTTAAACTAAAAAGCTGATACTACCATATTGCATAAACAGGAAAATGTAATTTCAGTTAATAATATATGATACTCCACCTCAATTAATAAACAGATATAAACTTTACTTAAAAATAAATTCAAATACACAATATTTTGTCATATGTAGAGATTTAATCATTAATCTAAATTCATTAAGTTGGAGGTGACTAATTCCCCAAATTTCTTTTATATAAGTAATGTAGTCAAAGTAATAATTTATTCTAGTAACCAGGAAAACATAGTGTGGTGGGACGATTTTAGACCTATGTCAAAGCAAAATTGCACTGGACAAAGTTAAATGAATAAGAAAAACTTTGTTCAATGCTCTTACAATAGAGGAGAGAAACTAGAATGCAGTCTGAAGTCAACCCCATTGAAACAAAAGGCAGAAAGGGTTTTTAAGTGCTGGGAAAACTACTGAAAAAGTGATGGAGGATACTAAGGAAGGTTAAACATAGTGTGTGTTCAGAATGTTGAGTTATCCTGAGTTTGCAAATGTTTTTCTCCGGTGAATAGGGTAGCTGTGCTTGCTAATTAGCACCCTCCAAAGTTAGGCTCCCACACTCCCACACAGACTGGGGGATAGTGGCTCTATCATCCATGATGATTACATTTGAAAGGGATGGTTTCCAAGTCCTTGAGAGAGACAGTTCTGGGTCATAAACCTGGCAAGCGGATTTTACAAAAATGTATATCTCAAAGGTGCAGACGATTTACAAATTTTCTAAAAGTAAATGCTCCAAGAAAAGAAAGGTCAGGGCCTAAAGTCAGGAACAAGCTTGTCTACAGTTTAGTCCAACTGAGGGCACAGTGGTAGCTACTGCTTACAAGATGATGAACAAAACATAGGTGAACTCTGTCCCCATGGAATTTATTGTAAAACTGTAAATAATACTCACCCAGCCTAAAACTTGAATAAGTTATTGTCTTCTTAGGCAACTGCAAACTTTGAGGTCTTTACTCCACGATAAAGCTGAACAAACTGAGAAACAATTACTTTTCTTGAAACCCAGTAGAATTGAGGTCACAGGGCAAACTATCACCTTGAAGTCTGGAGAAACAGGTGCATTGAGGGAGCCACAGAGGAGATCTGCTTACCTGGAGCAGAAGCTGCTGGAGCTATTAACTGGCCAGAACACTGATGTGGTCATTCTGATGAACTGCTAGAAGTGGAGTGTGAATGAGCATGAGAGTGAGAAACTCCTAGGGATTGAAGTCTTGGGAGGACCCCACACTTTAGTGGGTTTTATTTGCCTCCAGAAACCCCTTGAGACTGTGACAGTAAAGAGCTGAGAGAGGGTCCTTTATGGCACTGGTAAGGGAGAGGAAGAACAATCACTGTGAACTGTACCCAGAGCATCCTTCAGAGCAAAGGCCTGCCCTCCAAGTGAAGTCTTGACCAGAGTATTGTCCCACTTGGGAGAAGGGCATTTATCCCATTCCAGCCTCTCTAGCCTTCCTGGCTCAACAAAGCAGGAAGTGGCCATACAAGAAAAACACGTGGGGTGGTAACAGCCCAGAGACACTGGCCCACTAATGACTAAATTGGAAGATTATAGAACACCTTCCCTACCCCACTCCTTACCACCACACTCACAGGGCTCAGGGTCATCATAGGGCTGACAGATCAAAGACTCGCAAGACTTCAAGCATAAATAATTAGGCAAGATAAGTCAACAGGGGATACAGAAACAAGGACCCCAGAGGAATCTGAAGCCTCTGGCCCCTCCAGTTATAGAAAGAACAAGCGTAAGAAGTACAGCAGACTTCTCCCCAGAAACCATGCAAGCAGGCAGAGTGGACAGTAATAACAATGTTGAAAAACATACAAAAAACTGCAATTCTATTTCCAGTGTAAATTATTTTCAAAAAGTGAAACTGAAATAAACACGTTCTCACAGAGGAAGTGAAAGAATTTGTTTACAGACTTGCCCTGCGGGAAATCTTAAATATTCTTCAGGGAAAAGGAGAGTAATACAAGTCAGAAACTCAGATCTACGTAAGGAAAGGAAGGGCATCAGGCAAAGAATAAATGTGGAGGAAATAGTCTTTCACTTTTTCTAGAATAAGAAAAAGAAAAAAATCTAGGTGACCCTGGATTTGGTAATAGGTTTTAGATACAGTGAGAAAAGCATGAACCTTGAAAGAAAAATAAGTTGGACTTTATTAAAATGTTAAGAATCTGCTCTGTGAAAGATTCTGTTAAAAGAATAAAAAGACAAGTTGCAAATGGAAGAACATATTTACAAAACTTACATGTGGTAAAGGAGTTGGATCCCAAGTGAATAAAGATCTCTTAAAACTCAACAACAAGCAAACAAAACAAAGTTCTAAAAATGGTTAAAGATATAAACCGACATATCACCAAAGAAGATGAAAGATGCATCATCTATAATTAGAAAATTGAAAAAACGACAATGAAAAATCTCTTTATACCAACTTCAATGGCTATAATCTAATATACTGAAAATAGCAATTGTTGGAGAGGACGTGCAATAACAACAGAAACTCTCATTCATTGCTAGGGGAATGCAAAATGGTACAGCCACTTTGGAAGACAATTTGAGAGTTTCATTTCAAGAAAAATATGGTCTTACCATAAGATTTAGCAATTGTGCTCCTAGATATTTATTGATTTGTAAACTATTCCACACAAAAATGTTTATAACAACTTATCTATAATCACCAACAACTTGAAGAAAAAAGATGTTCATCAATAGGTAAAAGGATAAACCATCTGTGGTACATCTTGCAATGAAATATCATTCAATGACAAAAAGAAATGAGCTGCCAAGTCACAGCAGACATAAATGAATCTCAAATATGTATTGTTGAGTGAAAGAAGCCAGTCTGGGAAAGCTAAATACATTGTGATTGCAATTATATTACATTTTTGAAAATGCAAAATGTCATATATGATAAATGGTAAAAACATAGATGCCATTACTTTGGGAATACTGGAGGGAGTTGAATAGGTAAATCAGAGAAGATGTTTATAGGGGTGAAACTACTCTGTATGATACTATAATGATGGATAAATGACACTATGCATTTATCAAAACTCACAGAATTTTATAGCACAAAGTATTAGTATAAATCTATACACAAAAAAATTATTGTTTAGCAGTTTAGGGGAATCCCAGGATGGAATGTAGACTACAGCAAAATAATCTAACTCTTACAAATATATGAAACAACCTCACTGAAGAGGACGAAGAAAGATGCTGACCTACCTAACTTTGTAAATAAGTGGATATGTAACACTCAAGGAAATAGAGACTGCAGGCAAGCACTCTGGTTGATTTGATAGTGCTGTCTCCGAAAAGGGTGTGGATTAACATTTCTAATACCGTGGTGGGAGCCAGATTTCTCACTATTGAAGTGGATAAGCAAGGGAGCAGGCTACAATGGTCCATGTGGCAGTGGATTAGAGTTGGAGATATTAGTATGAACTCATATGTAACTTGATATAGATGAAGATGATTACATATGGACATGTGTTTCTACTTGCATGTGCATATACCAGTTAGCATAAACACACCTGTCTCCTTGCTCTGTCAGTTGAGAAGACCTGGAAGCAATGATAGCCAGTAGCAATCAGCACACTGAATTCCCAGATTTGGGCTTCTAATATTGTTCTTCAATAAGTGAAAACAGGGCTCCTTGGACAAATGGCTAATTCAAGAATTGGGCAAGGGGTATACAAGATGAGTGATATGGTTTGGCTCAAATGTCATCTTGAATTGTAGCTCCCATAATTCCCTGGTGACAGTGGAGGAACCTGGTGGGAGGTAATTGAATCATGGGGGCGGTTCTTTCCTGTACTGTTCTAGTGATAGTGAATAAGTCTCATAAGATCTCATGGTTTTACACATGGGAGTTCCCCTGCACAAGCTCTCTTTTGCCCATCACCATGTAAGATGTGCCTTTGCTCTTCCTTCATCTTCTGCCATGATTGTGAGGCCTCCCCCACCATGTGCAACTGAGTCTGTTAAACCTCTTTTTACTTATAAATTACCCAGTCTCAGGTATGTCTTTATTAGCAACATGAGAACATACAAATACAATGAACTTGGAGCATCTTATAGTGCTAGAAAATAAGGAAGTGATGAAAAAAGTGATGTGGGCATGTCAAAGGGATGGAGGGGTTAGCTGCAGGAGCTTCCAGTGGCCAAAGTTGAATTTGGCAACATACTAAAGCACTGAATTATATTGAATTATAACCCAAAATATAAAATAAATATCCATAGGTCCATACGGAAATAAATGATAGAATAAATGGATAAACGAGGAAAACAGACAAATATCTTAGGCAGAATTCTAAATAATTTACGTAAAAACTCTGCCCTCAAGGAGGTGGAAAATAACTCACCACTCCCTAAGTGAGGGCTCCACATGGGAACTTTCTTTCAAAAAGCACAGAACAGAAAGGAGGAAAGCAACAAATAGCTTCACAGTGGAGACAAAACTATCTCTGACTGGTGATACAGATGAACAATAATATGATAATTTATGGTGACCATCTATACCACTCAAAATGTAATGAAAATGCACAACAAAATAAAAATAAGAAAAGGAAAAAAATATTTGATCATACAAGTTGTGCAGAAAAGTTAATTAATGGGATTTTATATAATCTAATACTTATTCTTGATAAAACCTCTAAGCCAGGTAGGAATGGAGGGGAATTACCCTAACTTGATAAAGAATGTCTACAAACTCCTACAGCTAAAATTATACATACTTAAGAAAGACTAAGAATTAAGGACATGGAGATTGAGTAGAAAGAAAGAAATCTCTATGCACATAGGACATGATTATCTATGTCAAAAATTCCAAGAAATCTATAAAAAATAAAATCCTAGAACTAAGGGAGTTCAACAAGGTTGCAGATATAAGACAAGAAACAAAAATCAATCACATTTTTATATACTCACAATAAACATGTGAAAATAAAAATTAAAGAAACACCACTTGCAACCACCCCCCAAAAATGCACACTTTCTGTGCTACCTAAGTACACAGTAAACAATACATATGCAGAATCTGTATGATGAAAATTATAAGTTGATGAAAGGGATTAAGTAACACATAAATAAATGGAAAGACACACTGTTCCTGGATTAGATGACTCCCCATAGCAAGGTTGTTCATTTTTTCTAAAGTGATCAACACGGTAAAGATACTAATTTTTCCCCAAAAGGATCTATAGTATTAATACGATTCCTGTCAAAACTTCCAGCAAGGTATTGTGTGAATATAGATAAACTTATACCGCAGAAAAGCTAAAATGATCTTGGAAAAGAAGAATAAAGTAACAAAAACTATTCTCCACTATCTCAAGACCTACTAAAGCTACAGTAATCAAGACAGTGTGGCATGAAGTATGTCACTGGATGAGGGGCACACCTATAGATCAACAGAATAGACAGAAGAACCCAAAAACAGACTGAAAAAAAATAGGCTCAGCTGATTTTTGACAAAGGTGCAAATGCAATTCCCTGGAGGAAGGAGAGTTTTTCGGCAAAGTGTGCTGCAGCAATTGGAAATTCAAAGGCAAAAAAAAAAGAACCTCAATAAAAAATTCACATTATATAAAAAAAAATTCAAATTGGACAGTGAAAGTAAATGTAAAATATAAAACTATAAAACTTTTGGGGAAAAGACATGGAAAATTTTTGAGATATAGGGCAAGATAAAGAGTTCATACGCTTGACACGAAAAGCAAGAGCCATAAAAGGAATAATTAACAAATTGTTCTCCACACTTTGACAAATTGGACTTGTCTATTTGTGAAAATTCATGTGAATAGAGTGAAAAGAGAAGCTATAAATAAGGAAAAATGATTTGTAATTATTATTTCAAATTAATTATGCATCATATAGAGAACTAGTATCTGGAATATATAAATAACTCTCAAAACTCAAGAGTAAAAATCAAATAATTCAATTAAAAAATGGGCAAGAGCCATGAACAGACATTTTACTAAAGAGAATCTACACATGACAAATAAACATATGAAAAGATGTTAAACATTCTTAGCTATCAGGGAAATGCAAATTAATACCACAATGAAATATTATTGAACACTTATCAGAATGGCTAAATTAAGAAAAAAATTGTGGCAACACCAAATGCTGGCAAGAAGAAGAAACTGGATCTCTCATACATTACTAGTAAGAATGTAAAATGGTTTGGCCACTTGGGAAAATAATTTGACAGTTTCTTAAAAATCTAAACACATAATGACCACACCATTCAGCACAATTACATTCATAGGCATTTACCCTGTAAATTAAAATGTATATTTACACCACTACCCATACAAAAATGTTAATAGCAGCTTTATTTATAATAACTCCAAACTGGAATCAGCCCAGATGTCCTTCATCAGATGAATGGTTAAGCAGTTTGTGTTACATACATGTCATGGAATATTATAGAGCAATAAAAAGAAATAAATTATAGATGCTTAAAACAATTTAGATGAATCTCCAGGTAATCATGCTGAGTAAAACAATCCAATCCCAAAAGGTTGCATTCTGTATGATTTCATGAATATGACATTTTTGACAAAATTTTAGAAATGGTGGTAAAATAGTGGTTGCTAGGGGTTTGGGACTGGATGTGAAGAGGTGGGTGTGCTTATAAAAGGGCAACATAAGGGATATTCTTGGTGACAGAATGTTTAATTCAGATTGTGGCGGTGGATACATAAACATATACACATGATAAGATCAAATGAAACTAAATGCACATACACACACACACAGCATGAGTACAAGTAAAACTGGAAAAATCTGAATAAGATTGGTGAATTGTATCAATGTCAATATCTTAGCTGTGATACTATAGTTTTTACAAAATGTTAATACAGGGCAAATTAGGTTAAATGCACATAGGATCTCTTTTGTATGATTTCTTAAAACTGCACATAAATCTATAATTACCTCCACAAAATTTTTAATTAAAAATGTTGAATTCCTTCTAATCTTTGAACACATAGAAAGGTTGTCTTGTTTGCATTTTCCATCAAAGTCTAAGTGTTTCATGCCCACAACATCACGATGGGGGCTATTGCCTATGTTCTGAGCCCTCAAAATACAGAAAAAGGGCTTTGCCACTTATAAATAGCTACTGCATAGGGCCAATTCTGCAGCTGCTGTGAAACCTGGAGATTTCAAATTGTTTGTAATATTTTAAAGTGTGCTTCTTTTTTTTGGTAGTTGGATCTAAACCAGAATAATATCGCTATTCTCTCTGGAGATTCTATTTGAAACAATCTCTAGCCAAAATCACTACTGCGGCTTCTACAAAACAGCTGACTTTGGCTTGAAATCAGGGTTTCCACTGCATTATTTTTCTCAGGGTAATGCTGAGTATGCCTACTATATCTCTCTTTGCTAATCTGGCCATGGGTACTCAGATTTTCTTAACCCTTTGTAATGCTCTTATATATCCTACATGTCTACAATGGACCACAGCTAAAATTTCTTGATGTGCCCACATTTTAAACTTCAATTTTTGTTTTCATTACATTTAGTTTCTTGACCATCCTATAAGTCAAGGGGAATGGCTTTCAAAATATTTCTATCCCCTCTTGGCTACTTACTTACTATCTTGCCCTGGCAGTAACTTATGCTTGTTACACATCTTTTTCATTTCAGAGGACTCTTAGGTAAAATGTGTCACTTAATTCTTAGTAAACCTTGTCAGGTAGATGTTTTTACCCCTTATTTATAGGTATGGAAGTAGAAATTCTGAATAATTCCCTAAGCTAGTAAGTAAGGAAGCATGACTTGAATTCTAGGCATTCTGGTTCTCAGTGGAGAGTCCTCACCATGATAATCAGGGTTGCCTGAGTGAAATGCAAACTGCCCTAGTGCATAGGTGGAAGCCAGCGCTTAGGGCCTCCTCCCCCGGCCTCTATGCCCATTCAAGCTCTTCGTTACACATACAACAGTCCAGGATGGCTAAAAGACTTCAGTCTTTAGAAAAGCACAAAGTTTTCTCAAGCTTTATTTCGTTACTGGCGTATGGATCTCGGAAAACATTTCCTAAAAGCAGTATTTTAAGATTATACTTCCTGAGATATTAACAAACAGGATAATTAGTTCTAAAACTGCTTACTCAAGGTGAGACAAGAATGTCCAAACTTAATAGAACCCTGCCTGAATGCATACCTGTAGAATAGATGAACAAATGATTGAGCCTATGAAGACTGTAATTGTGTGATGGAGAATGCCACGTTAAGTAATCTTAAAGCAAACTTACTTAAAGGTAAGATCGAGAAAAATTATGCTAACTGCTTTGAATACTGTGTGTTTGACAATGTGGATTTTCTTCATCTGTTTAATCTTTTAACATTTTACACCTTTGCCGCAGGTACATGTATTTTCTTACCCAGGCACTTGACTGCATGTGCTGATAATGTCATTCTGGAGAAGGAGGGTCAATTGCATTCTTCTTTGTGGATGAACTAAATCAGCCACATACGCATGTTTGTAAGAACCAGGTTGCTGAATGTTTCTTTCTGCCTATCCCCAATTGCCGGTATCCTGGCTAGAACAGTCTTCAGTGAAAAGAACCTGGAGTCTGAAGAAGCACAACACTAGTGTGCTTTCATCATCATGTTTTAAATATTAGGTGAAGTATGCACTTTGTCCTTTCATTTCTTGAGGTGTGCCTCAGTCTCTTATTGAGTGTGTAGGGGAGAAAAGATTTCTTTCCTTGTTCCATCATGAGGTTCATGGTGAAAACACCTACAACAATTGAGAGCTTAATAACAAAAAAAGCAGACAGATTCTTATGTCATAAAATTTTTATGTGAAATGAGAGACTTCCCAAGGAAATGAAGACCCAAACAAACAGAGAAGACTGTGTATTTTTCTACCAAGTGTGATGAAGAAGTGGATAACTGTGAAAAAGTATGATTAGACCAGAGGTATGGTCCAACGGTAATAAGCTGGGGGGGATCTTAGCACGGCCTACTTGTTTAGACTTTTCTCTCTAGCCCTGTGTCTACAGAGATAGGGAAAAAAGAGACGAAGGCTTTCCTTTTGCGGTGTATAAGTATATAAATGTGTACGAAACTGGTATCTTTGTGATGTTGAGTGTTAAAATATGTCAGTTGGATATAATTCTCCTTTTCATTTTTTGTTCTTTAATACACAGTCATGCATCATTTCATGACAGGAATAGATTCTGAGAAATGTATTGTTAGGCAATTTCATCATTGTGTGAATATCATAGAGAGTGCTTACTTACACAAGCCTGGGTGGTATAGCCTCCTACACACCTAGACTGTATGGTATAGCCTATCGCTCCCAGGCTGTAAACCTGCGCAGCATGTTACTGAGTGCTGTAGGCAACTGGAACAGAAATCACTAGGCCATAGCAATTCTTCAGCTCCATTATAATCTTATGGGACTACCATTGTAATATGAGGTCCATCATTAACTAAAATGTAGTTATGTGGTGCATGACTGCATTTTATTAAAATTTCAACATTTTCCCCATAAAATTTTTGTATATTTTAAGATAGATTTTTAGGAAATTAATAACTGATATTGACTGTAATTGGTATCTTTTAAATTGCATTTTCTTATTACTTATGTGTAGGTTTTACATAGTGATTTTGATTCCAATTTATAGCTTCACTCATTGCTTTCAATACCTGCTATATGTAAATAACAATGATTTTAATTTTGTTTGTCAAATATTTATACTTTTTTTTCTTGCCTCAATGCACTGGCAAGCACCTTCAGGAGAAGGGTGACTAGAACTGCTATTAAAGCAATTTGGGACTTGTTCCTGACTGTAATTATTTAATCACTGAGCTTGATAATTGCTGTATAATTATCACCTTCAGAAAGTCATTTTTCCCCAGTTTTCTGTACATTTTTATCATGGATGGACATTGAATTGTCTCAATAATTTTTCTGTATCTAATGAGATGATCATAGAATTTAACTCCTTTTATGTGTTCATGTAGTAGAATTCATTAATTTATTTTCTATTAATTCTTCTATTAAACATCTCCTACTGAGGCTGGGCATGGTGGCTCATGCCTGTAATCCCAGCACTTTGGGAGGCTGAGGTGGGCAGATCACCTGAGGTCAGGTGTTTGGGACTAGCCTGGCCAACATGGTGAAACTCTGTCTCTACTAAAAATACCAAAATTAACTGGATGTGGTAGCACGCACCTACAATCTCAACTACTCGGGAGGCTGAGGCAGGAGAATCACTTGAACCCAGGAGGTGGAGGTTGCAGTGAGCCAAGATCGTGCCATGGCACTCCAGCCTGGGCAACAGAGTGAGACTCCATCTCAAAATAATAATAATAATAATAAATAAACTAAACTAAAAATAAATAAATAAACATCTCCTACGGTATTATCCTCTTAGTACATTGCTGGATTTGCTTTGTAACTTTGTTTCTGGTTTTGTATCTATGATCACAATGGAGGTTGTACTGTACTGAGCTTGTCAGTGTCAGTATGATAAACTTACACTGAACACATTCTCTTTCTACACCTTAAAATCATTTATGGAAGATGCATTGAGTTCTTTGATGGAACTTTCTGTAATCTGGGCCTGGTGGTTTCTTTGGAGAAAGAGTTGACCTATTGATAAAATTTCAAATGTGATTATGGAAATGTACAGCTGTTCTAATTCTTCTTGAGTCTTTACTTTTCTTCTTCTTCCTTCTTCCTTCCTTCTTTCTTCTTTCTTCTTCCTCCTCCTCCTCTTCCTCCTCCTTCTTCTTCTTCTTTTTTTTTTTTTTCCCAGCATTCCTGGTAAGACTGAAGAGTCTTTATTTTTCAACTCTCTACTCTGTGCCCTGGTTTAAGGCAGACGATTGTTCTAACATTCTCTTCACAGTCAAGACTACCCCTTTGTGAGCTTAGGTTTGTTTGCAGAGAGGTCTTCTATTTTACCCCCAACAGTGAGCAAGCCTGAGCTTGTCTCCTGACTTTACCAACCTACAGGCTGCCAAACCAAAGTTTCAATGTGTCCCAGTCCGTAAATATTTTCAAGGGAAAAATCAGTTTCCTTGCTGTGCTTGTTTCTATGAAGTCATACTTTCATTTTATTTTGGCCTTCTGATATGTATTCTTTAATTTTGTTGATAAGAGGTGAAAAGCATTTACATATATTTTTCATTTTATCCAACATTTTTAGTTGTTTTTAGCCATGGCATAGTCAAGGTATCTAGACATTCATACCTCCAGAGATGACGGCTCATTTTCATTCTCAATTATATGATTTGTTAAATTCTTAATGTGCTTCAGGACCTACTTTTCTAATTTTTATTTCTTCAATTATTCCTTTTTTCTGGACAATAACTTAGCAATTTCTAACACTATCCTAATATGTCAGCAACTCTTATTTCATTGTTTTTGATGCATTTAGAGCAATGACGTTAATTATAAAAATATTGAGCTTTTTCTTCATGGCAGGTGTGTTACCAGAAAGGGGTCCCAATCTAGACCCTAAGGGAGGGTTCTTGGATCTTGCACAAGAAAGAATTCAGGGCAAATCTACCGAGTAAAGTGAAAGCAAGTTTATTAAGAAAGTAAAGGAATAGAAGAAAGCCTACTCCATAGACAGAGCATGGTGTTCCCAGAAGCAAAAGAAGGAACATATCCACGTTAGGTATAATGCTCATTTATACATAACACATCAAAGCAAAAAAATCATGGGCGAGATGTGCTCTGCTACAAGGGCTTGCGATGAAGGATTGTTAATCCTTGCATAACTACTCTCTTCCACAAGAATCTATATTATTATTTTTAAGGCAAAATTTATTCTTAAACTAAGAATGTTCTTGTTCTTAAGATATTGGGACATCAGGACATTTTCTGGGTCTGTTATCTCCTGGGTCTGTTAATCCTAGTGTTGGTGGCAGCAAATCCATATGGGTCTGCAGCAACCTCAATTCTTGCCTTCTCAGAAGAAAGAATTCAGCTGAGGGGCATAAGGCAGAGTGAGAGGCAAGTTTTAGAGAAGGAGTAAATGTTTATTGAAAAGCACTAGAGCAGGAATGAAAGGAAGTAAAGTGCACTTGGAAGAGGGCTGAGTGGGCGACTTGGGAGAACAAGTGCACGGTTTGAACTTGGGGTTTATATGTTGGCATGCTTCCAGGGTGTTGCATCCCTTCTCCCCTTAGTCTTCCCTCGGGGTGGGCTGTCTGCACGCGCGTGGGCCTGCCAGCACGTGGGAGGGGTTCTGAGTCCCTTCACCCCTTAGTCTTCCCTCGGGGTGGGCTGTCTGCACGCGCGTGGGCCTGCCAGCACCTGGGAGGGGTTCTGAGTCCCTTCTCCCCTTAGTCTTCCCTCGGGGTGGGCTGTCTGCACGCGCGTGGGCCTGCCAGCACCTGGGAGGGGTTCTGAGTCCCTTCTCCCCTTAGTCTTCCCTCGGGGTGGGCTGTCTGCACGCGCGTGGGCCTGCCAGCACCTGGGAGGGACCCCATGGGCAGTGTGGTTACTGAAGTTGTACGCATGCTCATTTGAGGCGTTCTTCCCCTACAGGCTGAGTGTTCCTAGAAGGTCCTACACCAGTTAAACTCCACCATTTTGCCTCTTAGTGCACGTGCTTAAGCCCACTCGCCCAACTCCTGAGATGTTATTGGGAAGCCGATCACTAGTTTCAGGTGTTTTTATCTGTTGAGAGATGGGCTTTCTCTGGCACCGGCTGTGACCAATTATTACTTTAGAGAGAAAGTTTAACAACTGCCTGACCATCACCAGATAGTTGCCTGATATTCCTGGTGTGGGGAGGGGGAAGCTCTCGTGCCCTGCTCATGTCTGACTAGCTACCCGCTGTAACACCGGGTCGGTTCTGTAAACATATTAACTTGTTCTGGTGACTGCAAATATCCTGTGACTAAGAATGCCTAATTTCCTGGCAATGCAGCACAGCAGCTCCCAAGCTCATCTGACCCAGCCCCTGTTCAAGATGGAGACGCCCTTGGTTCAGAGGCCTCTGACAGATGCTTGAAGATGATATGAAGGGTAAGTGTCATAAAACGTGGAGTGAGCTTCTAAGGAGGGATGGCCTGGGCTGTAGTGGGGAAGTCTCCAGGCAGATGACTTCATATCTACAGAAAAAAATTTAAAAAATGTTTTGAAGTGGAATGTTTAAATATAGCCTATTAGCCTGGTCACATGTAACTTATTTCCGTCAATCAGATTAAATCTTTATTTCAAACATTTTCATTATTCTTATTCTAGAGTAAATCTCCAAATGCATTTTCAGCCACACTTTCATTTCTCATCAGCTCAACCTAATGCCACAAGTATAATCCGAAATAATTTTAGGTATGTAGACATTTAAAGAAAATGTTCCTATTTGACATTTGATTTTGTTCCACATAACTTGGTTACAGGCAGATATAAAGGAGGCAACTGTGGTGGAAAGAAATGCGCAGGAAGCTCTGCATGAGGAGACCTGGGGTTTAATGCTCTCCCTCACTCACTGAAGTTCCTAGGGAAAGACGCTATCCTCCCTTAGCCTCAGTTTCCTCGTGTACTGAGTAGAGTCAACAATACATTTCCTTCCACAGTTTTCATTAGAATAAATATTATCAGAATGTGATGCTAAAACGACGCTTTTACATTTCAAATCTATTCATTTCACTCTCCTGTTTAAAATCCTTCAACATCTTGCCGTTTTATATGCCATACAATTTAACACCCTTATTAGCTGCATACACAACCTGGTTCCTTTTCAGCCCCTTTATTTCTTGACTCTCCTCACCACCCCCTCCAGCTGCTCAGCGGGGCTCCTGCCACACTGACCTCCTCTGGGACTCCAGACAATGGACTCCTGCCCTGTCATCTTAACTCCTATTCTTCCTTCTGCGGGGGATGCTTTTCTCCTTGTCTTCCTGTCTCTGAGGTCCCAGCTCAGACACTGCCCACCAGGGAGTCTTTGCTCGCCCTGTCTGATGGAGCGCCCCCACCCGGTGCGCCAAGGTGTTGATTCTAGCCTTTATTGTTATTATTTTGAATAAAACATGGGTTTATTTGGGGAAACTTACATACAGTGATGACTCAGCGGCAGCAAGCTAGAGAGAAGAATGATGAGTGCTTGTAAAAAGCATGCAGTTTATATAGCACCCTCACGTGGCAGCCTCCCCTCAGCAACCTCCATGTGGCAACCCTAATTTCTTGAGTTATTTCTGTCAGGTACATTGACCGCACAGTGTTGCTATTTTTTTTTTTAAAGAAATTATCTATATGTAGATATTAGAATCGATTCTAGCCTCCGAGGCTGTGGCTTCATGGTCCAAAGAGCTCCTCACAGGGTGACGTTCTGACTGAGCCCTGCTAGAGTGTAAGCACCTGAGGGCAAGGCTCTGGCTTCCCCTGTGGAGTCCTGAACAGCTCACAGCACCTGCCAGGCGTTAGTTGCTGCGTTTTGAATAAATGAATAGCTGTTTGACTATGAATGCAGACTGAAAACGGTAACGTGTTATTCAAAAACACATGGCATTTTGACTACATGTTTTATAGTCTGGTTTGTACATAGCCTGAGACTGTCAGAAAAGTCAGGTTGTATCGCCATTCAGATCCAAGGTTCGATGCTCCATGTGGCAGAGACCCTGCAACACCAAGGCACGGCGCCGACAGCAACGCCAGCGACAGCCCAGGCTGCTCCTCGTGGCACTGCTTGAAAGCACATCTTGAAAGCCAGCCCTCAGCCTGGACAGATGAGCACTTCCAGCTGCTGTTTTTAGCGTATTTTCTAAATAGAAGCACTTTAACCACCAGTGCCTTCCGTGTTTCCTGGAATCCTAAGTTCAAATGTGCGTTTTAGGAAGTGATGCCGAGACAATGTCTGTGTGACAGCACACAGGCAAAATTTCAAGTCTGTCAAGCACAGAGACCCAGTGACAGGCAACCAAGGAATGTGTTATCAGAGGTAAAGCTCTTCTTTGTGGAATAATGTCAACAGTAGATGCTTTAATCACACATTAAAATTCCAAAGCACTTTTCATGAGCGTTACAAACTCCATTTAGCAGAGTTCATTGCATTTCTTGCCATAATTGTACTGAGGCACGTTCCTCACTCATGTAATAAGCACTGTATTACCAAATAAGCATGGTGCACTTGACCATTTAGAGAAGTCTCCAATGTATTGTCTCCCTGTGGGAGACATGCTTGACTTGGTTGTCTGGTTATAGAGTGCTTATTACATTGTGCATTCGTAGCCAAACAGCTATTCATTTATTCAAAATGTACTGACTAAATGCCTCAAAATGTATTGCCTGGCAGGCACTGTGAACTTTTCAAGCCTTCTCTAAAACAGTAGGGTCAGGTCTATGATGGGACTGCTAGCTAAAGGTGTCAGGTTACACAGCACTCTCAGCAGAACCAAAATAACTTAGCTTTGTGAAAGGAAAATAAAAACTCAGGACCTCAACTCATTATGCCAAAAGGAAAAAATTAAGCTGAAAGCTAAGTCATGCAAGCAACTGCTTTTCCCTTTGTTCCCAAGCAGACAACAGGTTAAGTATCTATTCAACGTTCATTTTATCTCATGTAAAGTGTCAATTTTACGGAGTACAAGAGGAGTTGTAATTGACCAGTTCCCTACCTGCTGCTTTTCTCTTTGCCACACGTGGACCACCATGTCCTCCCATCTTCGCCTCCAGCCCACTTTTCCCCTTTGGATAGTGAAGCCCTCAAACTCATCTTTGGAGAAAGGCACAGACCAGTACTGCTGTTTCTGATTCCAGACCAGACTGTTTCTGTGATTCCATGGGTTTTTCCGTGGTTGTTTTTTTTTGTTTTGTTTTGTTTTTGTTTTTTGTTTTTTTGTCTCTTCCAGGCACGTCTTTAACCTTGGCAAAATAAACTTGTGAATGGATTGAGACCTGTCTCAGACACTTTTTGGTTTACAATGTGGTTGGGTGCTCAGACTAGTGACTAGTGAGCGTTTTGTTCCATGCGTCACATGACCAATGGATGGAATCCCTTATCAGCAGAAACCATCTCAGTGTGCTTCCGGAAACTGTTGCACGGTTCCACTTATCACAAACCCAGTGCCTCCGGATCCCGCTCTACTTGCCCCAAATTCTGTTACTGAACATGGATTGGTTCTTCACATATTTATCTTCACTCCATCAGAGCTTCTGGTACATAATAATGATAGATAAAGAGTAAGAACACTTTTATGTACCTTCGGATTCTATTTTAAAACCTTTGACCCTTGATAAGAAATTGACTTTGCCCACAAAGGTTGTCTCCTGTTACTAAATATTTATCCAGAGGAGGAAAACACATGGACTGGCAGGGAAAAGGGGATGCCTGCCTGTGTGGGTAAATCAGCTGAATCCATGTGGGGTGCGTGGAATGACGGGCATGTAAACCGGAACACATGGACATCTTCGAACGCAGCTGATGGAAGCCCCCCTCCTGCTCCACTTCCATCATCTTCCTCACACATCCTCACTCTCTGTCCCCTGTGCGCAAAGTTCTGCTGCTCCATGAAGCCCTTCTACAATGTTCCATCCTGCAATGCCAGCCTTGTCTGGGTTTTTCACAGCCCTGAAGAACATGATTTTGAATGGTATTTGAGAACATTTCCGTTAATTTTTCTTACGAGGTAGAAGACGTCTCTGCCATAAATCTGTCAGCTGGGTTTTCTTGTCTCTGCATGAACATGTCCAGAAATAGAGGGTTTGTGTCATTCATTTTTCTGAAATACTCCTTTTGCTGCTCACTCACATGCCGCTCTTGTATCGTTAGGGTCTCTGTGGGGAGATGGTACAGCAGCATATCACACGCACTTGAGGTCCAGGTGACCCGGATTTGTTCGGTCGCATGACACAGTCCTAGCTGTGTGACCTTGGTCAAGTTACTTCACCTCTCTATAACTCAGTTTTCTCACTTACAAACTTAAAAATGGAATGACACCAACAGTATAGACATTGGAGGTGTTAATAAACAAAACGGTCTTAGACTATTGCCTACACACAGAAATAAAGGTTACCTCTTATTTTTTACTAGATGCATCTTTTGTATTCCCATAGGATTTGGCAAATTAACATCAAACTCAAAGCAA
>NW_012101587.1:6691627-6695005 GCF_000951045.1 Mandrillus leucophaeus | reverse complement strand
TGTGAAAGGAAAATAAAAACTCAGGACCTCAACTCATTATGCCAAAAGGAAAAAATTAAGCTGAAAGCTAAGTCATGCAAGCAACTGCTTTTCCCTTTGTTCCCAAGCAGACAACAGGTTAAGTATCTATTCAACGTTCATTTTATCTCATGTAAAGTGTCAATTTTACGGAGTACAAGAGGAGTTGTAATTGACCAGTTCCCTACCTGCTGCTTTTCTCTTTGCCACACGTGGACCACCATGTCCTCCCATCTTCGCCTCCAGCCCACTTTTCCCCTTTGGATAGTGAAGCCCTCAAACTCATCTTTGGAGAAAGGCACAGACCAGTACTGCTGTTTCTGATTCCAGACCAGACTGTTTCTGTGATTCCATGGGTTTTTCCGTGGTTGTTTTTTTTTGTTTTGTTTTGTTTTTGTTTTTTGTTTTTTTGTCTCTTCCAGGCACGTCTTTAACCTTGGCAAAATAAACTTGTGAATGGATTGAGACCTGTCTCAGACACTTTTTGGTTTACAATGTGGTTGGGTGCTCAGACTAGTGACTAGTGAGCGTTTTGTTCCATGCGTCACATGACCAATGGATGGAATCCCTTATCAGCAGAAACCATCTCAGTGTGCTTCCGGAAACTGTTGCACGGTTCCACTTATCACAAACCCAGTGCCTCCGGATCCCGCTCTACTTGCCCCAAATTCTGTTACTGAACATGGATTGGTTCTTCACATATTTATCTTCACTCCATCAGAGCTTCTGGTACATAATAATGATAGATAAAGAGTAAGAACACTTTTATGTACCTTCGGATTCTATTTTAAAACCTTTGACCCTTGATAAGAAATTGACTTTGCCCACAAAGGTTGTCTCCTGTTACTAAATATTTATCCAGAGGAGGAAAACACATGGACTGGCAGGGAAAAGGGGATGCCTGCCTGTGTGGGTAAATCAGCTGAATCCATGTGGGGTGCGTGGAATGACGGGCATGTAAACCGGAACACATGGACATCTTCGAACGCAGCTGATGGAAGCCCCCCTCCTGCTCCACTTCCATCATCTTCCTCACACATCCTCACTCTCTGTCCCCTGTGCGCAAAGTTCTGCTGCTCCATGAAGCCCTTCTACAATGTTCCATCCTGCAATGCCAGCCTTGTCTGGGTTTTTCACAGCCCTGAAGAACATGATTTTGAATGGTATTTGAGAACATTTCCGTTAATTTTTCTTACGAGGTAGAAGACGTCTCTGCCATAAACCTGTCAGCTGGGTTTTCTTGTCTCTGCATGAACATGTCCAGAAATAGAGGGTTTGTGTCATTCATTTTTCTGAAATACTCCTTTTGCTGCTCACTCACATGCCGCTCTTGTATCGTTAGGGTCTCTGTGGGGAGATGGTACAGCAGCATATCACACGCACTTGAGGTCCAGGTGACCCGGATTTGTTCGGTCGCATGACACAGTCCTAGCTGTGTGACCTTGGTCAAGTTACTTCACCTCTCTATAACTCAGTTTTCTCACTTACAAACTTAAAAATGGAATGACACCAACAGTATAGACATTGGAGGTGTTAATAAACAAAACGGTCTTAGACTATTGCCTACACACAGAAATAAAGGTTACCTCTTATTTTTTACTAGATGCATCTTTTGTATTCCCATAGGATTTGGCAAATTAACATCAAACTCAAAGCAAAAAAAAAAGTCCATTTCTGTGGCTTATACTGTGGGATTTGAGAAGCAAAGCCACCGCATAAACATCAAGTGATACATTTTCTGAGTTTTGTCCACACATCTTTGTCTTAGGCCAGGGACTCATCTAAGCTCATTTCAGCCGCCACATCCTGAATGTAGGAAGTCAACGGGGCTCCCTAGGGTTTAAGGAAGCTGGTGCTTGGCAGGTGCTGAGGCTGCAGGGCATGTCTAATGAAGGCTTGCAAAGTGGATGGATTTTGCACCACGCCAGAGTCAGGGCAGATGCGACTCAACCCATTATGAGCGGGGTGTAACCACCATTGGCTCTGGATTTTCACAGCTCCTGGGGTTACATCCAGATGTGATTTGGATTCTTTGGTGATTCTGAAAGGGTGGTGGAATGGGACAGTTAGGGGCTTCTGCTGCCAGAAACAGAATGCACCATGAATAAGCGGCATCTCCAGGACCGACGTTGTCATCTCACATTATCAAGGGTCTGGAGCTAGGGTGGTTTCAGACTCAGGGCAGGAGTTCAACAATGTTGTTTAGGACTTGGGAGTTGTATTTTCCTTCCGTCTCTGCAGCATCCACATGTTCACCTCTGCTCTGGTTACAAGAGGGATGCAGTGTTCCAGGTGCCACATGGAGATAGCCGGGCATCTCATGAAGACGGGCATTTTATCCTTTGATACTTTCTATGAATAAGGAAAAAATTCTCCTATATCCACCTTAAAACCTTTTTGGCAGGATTGGGCCACACAGTGTGCCTTGCTGGAGGAGGGGCTGGAAGGGACAGTGCCCACCGCCATCTTTGTTCTCTGAGGTTCGAGACAGGCCCTGCTGGAGAATGGGGAGGCACAAGCAATAAAGAGGTTCTACTTCAGAGCCTCAGAAACACTGTTTCTTTCCGGAAATACACTGAAGAGCAAAATGCGATATGAAGACATATGGAATATAAAAACAAAGGGCGGTCGGGCTGTGTAAAAATGGAATCTGTCACTCATGTCTCCTATTTTATAAATTGGAGTATATATACATTTGCTCAATTTAAATGTAAATATTTGATTTTAACAAGTTTCATAGTCTATGTATTATAGGGCAGAAAAGTTTCATATCATCGCACACTCTATTAAAGAGGATTTCAAACTATTTTTAAACTGTTCAGCAACCTCGTCATAAAGTTATCCTCTGAACCTCTTCACACATGTATCAACCTTGACTTATATTACTCCAAATATTTCAGCCTCTTTCTTGAGGACGCTTTGCCGCGGGGTCTCTAAGCGTAAAGATTTCCAGTTGTTTCCAGCACATCCCATCACCTTTATTCAACTCTCAAACTTTACTTCATTAATGTAGATGGATAATGTTCAGTCCTGTCACATCTTATGAAGAACTAATGAAGCTCTTCCAGACTTAATTTTAGGATTCAGTGGCTGTCTGGATTCCCTTGCATCAGCCTTCACTTTTGTCATCACAAGCCTTGGTAATTTCTCCTTCTCACAACAGCAAATTTCACGACTAACGATGGCCTGAAGGCTTCTTCCCTCCACGGGATTCCGCTCCAGCCACAGCAGAGACTCCTTTGCACACTTTCCAGACATTGCTGCCCCGTTCCAGGTACCTCAAGGTCAATAAACACAATATGCAAATCTCATCTGATACCCATCCGGAGTGTAAACAAGACAATGAATGCGCACTGTTGT
>NW_012101587.1:6670440-6691577 GCF_000951045.1 Mandrillus leucophaeus | reverse complement strand
TGTATTATAGGGCAGAAAAGTTTCATATCATCGCACACTCTATTAAAGAGGATTTCAAACTATTTTTAAACTGTTCCGCAACCTCGTCATAAAGTTATCCTCTGAACCTCTTCACACATGTATCAACCTTGACTTATATTACTCCAAATATTTCAGCCTCTTTCTTGAGGACGCTTTGCCGCGGGGTCTCTAAGCGTAAAGATTTCCAGTTGTTTCCAGCACATCCCATCACCTTTATTCAACTCTCAAACTTTACTTCATTAATGTAGATGGATAATGTTCAGTCCTGTCACATCTTATGAAGAACTAATGAAGCTCTTCCAGACTTAATTTTAGGATTCAGTGGCTGTCTGGATTCCCTTGCATCAGCCTTCACTTTTGTCATCACAAGCCTTGGTAATTTCTCCTTCTCACAACAGCAAATTTCACGACTAACGATGGCCTGAAGGCTTCTTCCCTCCACGGGATTCCGCTCCAGCCACAGCAGAGACTCCTTTGCACACTTTCCAGACATTGCTGCCCCGTTCCAGGTACCTCAAGGTCAATAAACACAATATGCAAATCTCATCTGATACCCATCCGGAGTGTAAACAAGACAATGAATGCGCACTGTTGTCAAACACTTTTTCTTTTACTGTTTTTTATGTTTATTTTGTTCGCTGCTTTCAATTGCTGTTTTAAGAATACATTGTATCTCCTTTAGGGAATACATTGAATACAATGAGAATAATTAAGTATTTATTCTCAGTTTTAGGGTTTTGAATTCTGTGTCATAACATAGATTTTCTATCTAATTAAAGGAAGTAATGATGATAACATTAATAGCAGTACCACTAACAACAATAGTACTCATAGCACCACTGGTTGCAAAATGCTTGGGAAAAACTTACAAGCCTCTTAAGATAGAGTTAGTGGATTTTAGCTACTCATCAGCTTTTTACCTTTCTTGTATTCTTATCTGGGTGCTAACTCTTAAGGACAATGCAATCTAACAAGTAGTTATAAAAAGTAATGCCCTTCTCTTAGGGAAAAGGAGATAACATTTTTTGTAAAGTATCCTAAATCCAAAGACTCTGTCTGTAACCTTCCTTTCCCCCTTAGTGTCTTGATATCAAGTTGCAACAGAAGCTTGCTGTTAGTGGATCCGCCATTTAAAATGGTACTTAATACGAATATCTAATCAGAAGTTTGTTGTTGTTGTTGTTGTTGTTGTTTTTTGCTTAACTTGCTTTGTGAAAATGAACTGCAAGTCAACTAAGATATTTAAAAGAAGGAAAAAGATATTTAAAATAAGGAAAAAGGCACTCTACAGTGCCTCCAGTGTGAGTCATGGACTCAGTCACCTGCTATATTTATCTCATGAAGGAATCAATGCCACTGCTGCATGTTCTTTCATGGTAAAGATTTTGAAAGCCAAGAGCTAAAAATCAATCCTACTACATATGCATTGTTAATATGTTCAGAACAGCTCTATAAGAAATCCTGTTGTGTAGTAAATCCTATTAATTTCTCCGTGACATTGATACCATAAATTTACCTGCAACCTCATTTGTACCTATATGCATTTGTTATTGTTAAATGAATACCCTTAAGAAACTTCATATTACCACAGATATGAAAAGAGAGATTTTTTAAAAAGTATTCTGCAATCTTAATTCCCCATGTTCAAAGGGCTCAACTTAAGCAATGATAGTGAATCCTAATTAAATACTACAAAACTCATCCTCTTTGTCTACATCAGTCTTCTAGTTACAAGAAGGGAAAAGAACTTGTTCTTGACTTTTCTGGCCTGTGTATTATCACTCTTGAACATAGGCATGATGTTGAATCTTTCAGAAGGCACTGTGCTTCTATGCAGTGACAAACCATTAGGATGTGGAGGGAAACATTCCTTTTTCCAGATGTTACTGCATATTCATGATAGATTTTGAATTCCCTCAATAGATACAAGTGACTTCTTGTCTCATGGACTCAATCAGGAGATATGAATATTGATAACTGATTGGCAGAAGTGAAGTCAATGTGTGACCTGTCCTGAAAAGATGGTGGCTGCATCTGGAAACAGTAATGTGTTTGGGGAACAGTGGAGTAGAGTCAGAGACGCACCTACTAAGACATTTTGGCTGCTGGGCACCTGAACATGAGCAACGTGAAGCTTCTGGTGCATATTCCCATGGAGAGTTTTCTGATAATGTATCAGTTATTTATAGCCACAAAAACACTATAAGACAACTGAGCACACTTTTCAGTGGCTGACAACCATAAGCATTAATTTTGCTCATGCACTAAGGGATGACTAAGCCCTTCTGCTGACCTGGGCCACACCTAACTGATTGCAGCTGGGCTAGCTCTTGCATCAGCTGGTGGGTTGGCCTAGGGCAGGCTGGCCTAGGGTAGCTTTGGTTTGCATGATTGTCTCTGCTCTCTGGTCTTTCATCTTGCGATAGGCTAGTCTCGGCTTTTCCTACAGTGGAGGCAGGGGTCTGAGGGAGGAAGTGGAAACACTTGAGGCCTGGGAGGCCTACTCTGAGAATAAGCCAAGTCACCTCTGCTGCATTCTATTGGTTAAAGCAAGTCACAGCTCAGCCCAGACACAAGAGTTGGGCAACACCCTCTACTTCTTGGTGGGAGGAGCTAAAATGTAACTTTGCAAATGGAATAAATATAGAAAAAGGTGAAAATTCAGGGCCATTTTTGCAATTAGTCCATTATAGATGGTTTATTATTGAGAAACATCTATACATCCATATCCATATACAATTACATGTCTATATCTCTTTTTGATATTATAGTTGACCCCGATCCAGAGAAGGAAGGGATAGAGTGTAACAATCTCTGCTTTCTGTTGGATCTCCTGTTATTGGGTAAAAGGGAATATGATCAGAAAATCACAAATATCAAAAGAATAGAATGGATAACTAACAAATGATTTATATTCCATATATGTATGTCACGCTGAATAAAACAAAATTATGGCCAGGCACGGTGGCTCACACCTGTAATCCCAGCACTTTGGGAGGCCGAGGAGGGCAGATCACGAGGTCAGGAGTTCAAGACCAGCCTAACTGACATCAGGAATCCCTGTCTCTGCTTAAAATACAAAAATTAGCTGGGTGTGGTGGTGCACACCTGTAATCCCAGCTACTCAGGAGGCTATGGCAGGAGAATCGCTTGAACCCAGGAGGCGGAGGTTGCAGTGAGCTGAGATCACACCACTACACTCCAGCCTGGGTGACAGAGTGAGATTGCATCTCAAACAAACAAACACGCCACAAAACTACATAGTAGCAAAATGTACTTGATAATGTTAAACTTTTAAGCAGTCATTTAGAAATGGCTGAGGAAAGTGATTAGGAAAAGAGGGTGAAAACTTCCAACACTTATGGAAAGTCCTGTAGCTATCAGCTGCAGAAAGCAATCCTTAGTTTTCTGTATGTCCTTGAGGGAATGAGAAAGTCAACTGGACTGAGGCTGTAGACCCACAATGGGGTTAGTTTTGTGGGTGGGTGGTGGGGCTGAGCTGATGCCATGGGAGGAACTATAGGTGTGTCATCTTTCCCAGGTGCCAGACAGTGGCTGTGCCTGAGGTTCTGAATGTTTAGTCTCATGCAATTGTTGTAGATTACTCTCCTTAAAAGTTCTGTGATATTGTCTTGTTTTCTCATTGCAAATATTCTATATGTGTGTCTTCCAGAACAAAATGGTTTTAGGTAGAAGCAGGCATAGCACAAAAAGGAAAGAATAATGAATTGAATCTATACTCAATGTGACAGTGGAAATCTGACAGTTACGTATCTGAAATCAATATTAAAACATAAATACTGACTTTACAGTGTCCTATCCAACGCATCGGAATCATATAAAAGTCAAGTGGCTGCAGTAGGGCAGAACTCTGCCTTTGATTGACCCAGACCATCACCAGCCATGAACTTCAGGGATAGGTGACATGCCCACGAGGGACACACGAGGTTGTGTTTTTCCAAACACCGGTACCTTCCCTCCCACGTGTTCTAAGTGCAAGGTGACCTTGTTTGCTCCACAGAGACAGATAGAGTCTAATTCCTCTCCTCGGAACCTTGACTGGCTTAAGTGACTCACTTGGAACCAATAAAATGTCATGGACAGGGTACTGTGGTTTTTCTAGCCAGGTCATAAAAGGCCCTGCAGCTTTTTTGAGTTTGATGTTAATTTGCCAAATCCTATGGGAATACAAAAGATTCCCCCTGGTTCTTTTGGAGCACTTGACTCTGCAGACACCCCCCAGGCCCCATGGTCAAGAGTCCTGGGCATGCCCAGGCTTTACTGCACCCAATCCAGCTCAGGAACCAGATGTGAGCGAAAATGCTTCCAGCTGAGAACAGTCAGCAGTTGTTTGATGCTCCCGGAGTGATCCCAAAATCATGAGCCTCATGAAGCCTTAGGCATCATGAATTGGAACGAAACTCTCTAAATTTCTGGCCTGCAGAATCCATGAGCATAATATAATAGTTGTCATCTCACAACACTAAGTTTAGGGTGGTTTATTACACAGAACTATATAACCAGAAAGACCCAGGACAGGATAAGAGTCACAGCAGATGAAGCACCGTGCACCATCTCCCTGAGAGTGTGTAAATTTGTCACTCTATGGAGGTTCTGTGGTTGTGGGGTTGAGCTGATCCCACAGGAGACACTATAGGTGTATTACCTGTGCCAGGTGCTGGGGAGTAGCTATGTCTGAGGCCCAGAATGTTTGGTCTCATTGGGGTGGGATGGGCAGAGAGGGAAGGGCAAATATTTGAAAAGAGAAAGCACCTTGGTAATAAACTTTGGACACTGAATTTGGCTATTATTTCAGAAATGACTATAATCTGCTGGGTGTAGTGGTTCACGCCTGTCATCCCAGTACTTTGCGAGGTCGAGGCGGGAGGATCACTTGATGTCAGGAGTTCGAGACCAGCCTGGTCAACATGGTGAAACCCCATCTCTACTAAAAATACAAAAATTGGTTGGGTGTGGTGGTGTGCACCTCTAATCCCAGCTAGAGAGGCTGAGGTGGGAGAATCTCTTGAGCCCGGGAGGTGGAGGTTGCAGTGAGCTGAGATTGTGCCACTGTACTCCAGCCTGGGAGATACAGC
Source organism: Mandrillus leucophaeus (assembly GCF_000951045.1). Lineage (NCBI taxonomy): Eukaryota > Metazoa > Chordata > Mammalia > Primates > Cercopithecidae > Mandrillus > Mandrillus leucophaeus. The sequence continues at coordinate 6,686,460 of NW_012101587.1, read as the reverse complement.
GAGACTGTCTCAAAAAGAAAAAAAAATAAAATAGAAAAGAAAAAGAAAAAAATTAGTATATTCATATGAAAGACACTAAAACTTGAACCTTAACATTTTAATCCATTCTCCACCCCACAATCAGATAGGATCCTCAAGTAAGACAAGAATTGTCTTACAAAAGAGATAATTACATTGATCACACTAATCAACTTGTAGAATTAAATGTTGAGTCTTAGCATTAGTGGTTACAATCACTGTCTTGATTAAAGTTAGTTACTTTGTAGAGGCTTTGGGGTTGTGAGAGGTAAAATGAACTAAGATGTGAATGCTATTTGTAATTTTTATTGCAATTGAACATTTTTATTCATCGAATTGTATTGACAATTAACAATTTAAGATAAATAATTTAAAGCTGTGTTGCTTTCTATCTTACCTTGAGATAATTTGTTTTCTTTATGTTTTGGTATCTGAAGTAAGTGTCACCCCATTACTGTATCAGATTTATGAAGGTTCATTTGCAGCAACGAATTCCCTGTGTTAGGGTCACTTTGTGCTCACAAGTATCACATTCCCTTCTTTTCATCTGTAAAATGAGCATGGCGTAAGCAAAGAAGAACCCAGTCAAGCACAAATCAGCAAAGGATATCTGAGTCATTTGAGACAGCAGCATCTTGACATCTGGCCCACGGGGGAGAAAAACAGGAAAGTAAGTCACAAGAAAAATGAACAAGGCTGTTACAAATGGTGGATAATTATCTAATGAAAATACACAGTTTTAGTTGTATTTTTTCACTTTGCATTTCAAGTAATGGTGCAAGATTTCAGCAACTGTGTATGTCATCTTATTGAATGTATTTCCTAGTAAATGCCTCATTGAGGCCAGATGTAGAATTACTCAAAAATTAGTCAGCAGTGATCCCAAAAGGCACGAATGATCAAACGTTGCTGCTAAGAGGTGATAGATGAGCTCTCGGTAGAAGTGCCTAGTGATGGGTGAAATATTCCTCTTTCTTTTTCCATTTTACAAGGAGATGCTGTTGTGTAAAGAGAGGCCTCTTATCACATGTGGTTTTGTGGTTGTCTCTGAGCCAGCATGATTACTCACATCAAGAAAAACTGACATATTGGATATTTCACCAAGTTTTACCATAGATCAGACAGGTAGAATTAATAAAGGATATTCACAAAGACACAAAACAAGTCTTTTAAAAAGAATGAAGTCCAGTGAGAAAAGTACAGCAGAAGGTACTGATGCTGTGTTCATTAAACACTGCTGTGCCGGAAAGAGGGCTTGTCTCAGGCAGCTAGCCAATATATGTGTACAGGTTTACAATGGCCCTATTTTCTACTATTTAATGCACTTATTTTTAAATGTTCAGAAAAATATCTTGTTCTTTGCAGTGCAGTGTCTTTTCAGTTCATCTAGATAAGAGAGAGACACTCTTCCTTTCTGTGTATTGTCCAGGGTTCTTTTATAACAACAATAACGAGAATAACAATACTACTTCACAATTACATTGCAAGTTTCTACTTATATATTTCCTCAGTTTATGCGTGCTAAGCTTTCTGAGATAAATAAGGCAGTCCTAAGTCAACCAGTGGAATAGCATAAGGAAATTGGAGGGCTTCTTTGTTAACTACTCATATGGAAAAATAATATGAGACTGAATTGGCTGCCAGGGGATTTGAGTCCTATTTCTAATGCTATTTCTTAATGACTTCAGTGAAATCACAGAACTGTTTTCTTTGTTCCCTCACATGGAAGTTGAATCCCAAACCAACGTTGACCTATTAAATTGTGTGACGCTGTCTTTACTAGAATTTCCACACAAATGTACATAACACAACTTATACATTTTTAAAGAATTTGAAAGCAGGTTGTAAAATAATTTGAGCAAATACGCGTGATATAAATGTGGGTGGACAATATCTTTTCTTATGTTAATAGATGTTTCTTGCTGATAAAGAGGATGAATAGCATACAGATTAGGCCCTCAGATTCTGCACCCACAGCTACTGAATATAAATTCTAGCTCAGCTTTACAAAAGTTACCTTGCATTTTTCTGCCTAATTTTCCTTATCTGTAAAATGGGATGGTAATGGTATTCACTGAGATAATTACTGTAAATATGAAATGATGTAATATATGTAATTAAAAGAAGGCTGACACATGACACATGTTAATTTCTACATGCAAGTTGTTATTGTTAAATGCTGGTTAACATTTTAGTAGCAATTGCCCTATCTTGAATTCTCACTAGTAACTCGTTCAATCCTACCAAACAATGAGTCTTCATTTTACTTTGCATTATCATTTTATTTTACCTAATAAATTTGCCGAGTTGGAGTTATACTTCTAGTCACTTGCTTTCACCATTTTGAGAACAGTTCAGTTGATAAAATGGAGGCATTTATGTTCCTTTGCTATACCAGTATTTCCAGTTGTAATTTTTATGGTGTATGTGAGCTCTTTATTGTATTCTAGATTTGTAATGTATTATTTCATAGTGTAAACCTTTGAAAGTGAGACTGGTATATGTAATTTGGAGAGAATTGTTTTTTGGGAAAATGTTTCTCAGTAAATGAAGGTGAAATAGTCACATAGAATGAGCCAAACACCATGATGTCTCTTAAACGCTCTTAAAATATTTTTAAAGGCAAATGTGACTTAGTGCTTTCATATCTAAGCTGTAAACTGGCTTGTAGCCAGCTCCAAATATTTTACGGTAAATTGAATTATTCGACTAATTGATAACTCTTGAATATTTGTCAGGTAATTGCTAAGTGCACGGGAGTATGGGAAAGTATTACGTTCTACTCCGTGGTATATTTGCACTGACATAAATAATACACTAATTTATATAATATGGAATGAGGCAGCATTGTAGATCCCAAGATTATGGGAAGCCTAGTTTGGGAAGCGGAGACAGATATATTTTGATGTTCCTAATATTGTGTGTGTTTGTGTGTGTGTGTGCATTTACCTGTACCTATATCTATATCTGTGTGTGTATCTGACAAAAAGCAACTTGATCATAGATTTTGGCAACCATACGTAAAACTGAATATTTTAACAGATTGTTTTCCTTTTATTTAATTAAAAAAGAAAAAATTTATTTGCTTATATTCTGTGATATACTTTTGATTTTAATAACAACTTTAAGGCATTATATTGGAACCAAATCAATTGAAGCTATATGGTCCATGCAGTTTTTTTCTGAATTCATTATTTGCTAACATAGTCTGCCATACTTGAACAGAATGCGGTAGTAAAGAGGTTTGGACTCAGGCCAAGTAACAATAAATTTCTCACATTCTTGTTGACTCCCCTAGTTTATAAATTTCAAAACATTGTGAAAGTTTGCCAAAGAAATAGTGTTTGATCTAAATATTGAATAAATGGTAGACAGTAAATAAGGGTGGAATCATTTGAAACCAACAAAGCATAGAAAAATACAAAGAAAAGTTGAGATTCTATAGGCAACATAAAGACGCTTAAATAACTTAAGAGCCTATCGTTTTCCAGTAACATTTAGAAATTGTCATATTGATGACTTATTGATAATGTCATAAATCTTTGTTTATGATTAATGAATGAGATGTAACACTATGATATAAAATTTAATGATTTGCTATTTCAATCAAATGGGAGAAAAATTTATTTTTAGATTATTTTAAATTAAGTAAAAAAAATCATTTGAAGTTTGTAAGTTCCACTGGAAAAACTGAGTTTTGGATGTCTCGGGGACTGGATTTATCATTTAAACAATGTATTCAGTTTTATGTTGTCAGTTATGACCAGTGAAGCTTTTCAGTTGAAAGCACATGCTTTCAACTCTTTTATGAGAATTAATACTTAAAGCAATGATATGGGACACTTGTTCAATAATCTTCTATCAAATTTTCATCCCTTGAAATCTTTTAAATTGATGATACCACTCTCTGTATGTCCCTCAAACGAGTGTACAGGGAGGCATCATGCAATTCTGCCTGCTTTATGTCTCTTCCTTATCACTATTCAACTATTGATACTATTATAGTTTGTTCTTTTCTCCAAGGATACGTAACAAAAGAAGAATATTATGGTGTAAATGATCCGATTTTAATAAAATAGATAATGTAATCGGCATTTTTTCCCACATAGGGATTCTAACAAATTCAACAAAAGTGCATTTTATTTTTATTTCGTTCACATACAATGTTTCTTTCAAAATTTCCCAAAAGTTCTGTCTTTTTCAAATATCACATAAATGCTTTTAATTTCAAAAACAAAACTTTTAGGATATCTGGCTTGCATCAGGAGAAAAACTTTTCAGGAGTATTTTTGATTTATGATTAAAGAACTCAGGAAACAGACCGGATAACTGCGTGCATTTAATGTTTACTCAGCTTGGTTTATTGAAGACCTGTTATCTTGGTACTTTGCTAGGTGTGTGATACAATTCTGGGCAAAAGAAAGATAGACTTTACTTTCCTGAAGATTGTAGTCAACTGAATCAACATTTCCCTCAAAATCTGCTCTTTCAGCAAATGAAAGCAAAGAAATCTCTACCTGGTAAACTTACGGTTCATAGAATCTTAACAGTCTGTTTATGTCAGGACTGCCACACATATTACTTCAGCAAGTATATCAGTTGATTTACATGATGCTGACCCTCTAGAATCATAGTCAAGGTTTACTTATGGAGTCAACAAACACTTATGGGACATATAGTAGCATGTAAACACTGGAGAGTTTTAAATTATTGTATACTTAGCGCTGTATGGCACTTAGTAATGCTCAATAAATGTTTGTGGAATTCGTGAATGGAAGATTAGATGCATGTACCACCACCTGGAGATACCAACTTAATTCTTATCCTCAAGGTTATGCCCTTGTGGAAGAAATAGACAAATGTTTGTTGCACTTTTAATTAGGCCCATGGTAAAGAGAAGTCCGCGTGTGCCCTCCCAGGGGCAGGGAAGGCTTTCTACAGGCTCAAATGGCTTTGAGAGAGCTCTAGGTGTTAGATAATGAGGGAGGAAGTTTTGTTTAGTCAGCAGTGAAGCATAAATTAAAATTTTATAAGTAACTGAAACAGTGATCCCTAATAGAAAGTTCTGTGATGATGAAAATGTCGTAAATGTGCAGTGTCCAATGCAGTAGCCATTTACCACGTGCGGCTACTGGGCACTTGAAGTGTGGCTCATGTGGCTTAGGAGCTGAAATTTTAATTTCACTTAATACAAACTTAAAGAGCCAGGCATGATAGTGGCTATGTATTGGATGGCCTTGATTTGGAGGTTGGCAGGGTGAGAGGCTGAGGAACTCGTAAGGAAGCTGTCACGTAAAACCAGACACGGTGGGAAAAACACGATTTTTCCCAGTGGCAGTGGGGATAAATATAAAAAGATGAGTTCAAAGGAGTTTCGGGAAGAGGAGGAAAACCAGGAGACTGCCACTTTCTGGGTGAACAGCCAGGTACGGCACCCAGTCATTTAGTGCTACAGGGAACAGAGAAGGCAGGCCTGTAGAGTCAAAGGTGACTCATTATCTTTGAGATACAGAAGAAAAGAAAGGCCAAAGATGAAGACATGGGTGAGCACTGAGACTTGAGGGGTGGAAATGGGATACCTATGCAAGGAAGAAGATTATTATGTAGATGGCGTAGAAAGACTCGGAAAACTGTGGTATTGCTAATTCTAAAAAAGGCTCAAGAAAGGATGAAGGGTTAATGTCATCAGTCACAGATAGGTGAGGAGAATAAGAACCAAGGAGTATCCAATGGAATGGGCATTCATCTGCCAGAGGTAACAAGAAACAGTTTCACTCGAGATATGGGTTCTCACGGCTGAGAAATAAGCTCTCGGTGAGGGCAGATACATGTAGGCTGTGTCTTCCAATTTTAAACTTTTAACTTTATATTAAAATAATTAAATGATTATTATGACTCAATCACTCTTTTATACAAATGTCTCTCAAACCAACTTTATATTAATCTACTGTTGAGAAATATACCGAATTATTTATCAAAAGAAGCATGAAACTCCCAGAAATAAATGACTGAAATGAGGGAGTTTTCTTTTTAAATAAACAAATTTCAGTCATTTTATTTCAGTTGTTTATGTCTGGGAGGGATAATAGGGGCGATGTATTCATTGTTGCTACTTTTGAAGGATTATTAATATCTTGAACCCATACGTTGTCTTTCTACTGCAAACTTTCAGGAGAGTACAAAGTTACTTGTCCTCTGAACCATAAAGATTAATTGTGACATGGCTAGAGTTTCACTCGAGCCAGAATGGCTCTGTTACTACTGATGAAATCTTGCCCAAGCATCTGCCAGTCAAACCCTTTTAAGTATGTTTAAAACTGTCGATTGGGCTGATGTGATGATACCTGGTTACCTCTCTGCCAACTGGGCTTGGGGCTGCAGGGGGAGTTGGGAAGTAGAGTCCCAGGGAGGGCTTGCCAGCCTCCCACCCACCCGGCACCTCCTGGCGGTTTAGAGTAGCCTACAGTTGTACAAAGAGGTGACCAAGGGCATGAGCAGAGCAGCAGTCACTGCCGATTATTCCTCCTAACCCTCACCCAACAGGCACAGGATGACTGAAGAGGACATCGTTACTTCAGAGACACAGCTGTGGAATTTTATTCTAAAAGTTGCAGTAGTGCTTTGGTGCCATGCGACAGCTTCCTTGAACCTTCTCAGTGGGTCAGACTGACCGCATCACTGGTTCCCGAGTGAAAGAAAATATCTGTGCACTTTTGGAAGAGCTGTCATACTGTCACAATGAAGGGCAAAAAGAAGGAAAAAAATCAAAGGTGTTTAAAATCTTTAGAAAAAACATCCATTAAACAGGCACATTGGTCAAAAATTTATAAGCTCCCAGTGCCCAGATTGTAGTCTTTAAATATTTCCCACATAATGGGGCCAGGAGTTCTTTTAAAAAATATAAATTCCAGGTCTTAGGAGAAAATATACAGAATGAGCCTGGAACAGGTTGTTGTTCCAGAAATCAGAGCTATCAATGGCTCTCAGGGTCAGGACTACCAAGGTCATGTCAATGGACCATCAGTAAGGAATATGATTGTAGTTGATTAAAGCACATCACTTTTTTAAAATGTAAATTGTAACAGTGCAATTAAATGGCTCACGAGCAGGGATTTCTCTGTATGGGATTATTCTACATGAAAATGAAGAAGAACTTGGAATATCACTTATTTGCAATTCACTTATGAAGTTCATAAATCCACACAAAGATTGTCAATATCAGCTAACTTCATGGAAAGAAAAACAACTAAACATTTTGTGTACCCAGTGGATGTACACTATTCTATCTCTGAAGTATCATTGCCAAAGAATCAAACCTGGAACGAGCGTTTGTTGCAATCTACCAATTTACTGGAAATATAGGAAGAAGGGAAATGTTTTAGGTAACACCACAGTGATGCAATGAACAGAGTCCAGGCTGATGGAAATTCTACAGAACAATCTGGTTTCTTCAACACATAAATTGTGAGCAATCGCAAAACAAAACATAGTAAAGCAGAAAAAAAGAGGTGTTACTATGGTTTGAAAAAATACATCAGATAATTATCTTTATTTGGATGTTGACCCAAGCAAACAATATAAAATTAATTTTTCCACTTGGGAAAAATGTATACACTGCCTGGATATTTAGCAGTATTACAGTGTGAGTTAATATTAATTTTGGAAGGATAATAATATTTTGCTTGTTTATTTGAGTCCTTATTTTTTGAAGATACAATAGTAATATTCAAGGACAAAATGATATGATGTTTGAAATTGAGTTCAAAGTGTCTGAGGAAGGGGTAGAGTAGGTGGGGGTATAATTTGTTAGGTGGCAGAATTCTACATAAAGCCTCCCATTCCTGCCCAGCCAGAGATCTTAAAGGGCATGGGTAGAGAAAGCAAGTGGCTGGAAGAGTCCAGGTTAATGTCAAGTGGAGGAGGACAGTGCTTATACTTTCATTTGGCTATATAAATGTCCCTTTCTATCTATTAAACACAAGCTCTTCCACCGTGCGGTAAATTGGATTTTGGTCCCCAGCACCCAAGTGGTGTTAGGAACTGCTATTTCCCTTTGTTTCCGGATTTTCTGGCAACTTGAGAACTGGCCTCTATTTTCATTCATGTTGCGTTGTCAGTAACACAGAAATGATTTAACTTTGAATCTATTTCAAGTTGTCAGATTTTTTTTTTTCTTTTAGCCAACTTTATCAAATTCCAAAATTCCTTCTTGGGCCCCAGGTCATGAACTTTTGCTAACTTCTGCTTCCCTTAGAATCAAAATTTCTCTCATAGGAAACATTGGGTTTATATTTACACTACCTGGCAAAATGACACCTCTGTAATTCACAGGCACTAAAAAGGACGGACTCCCTCGAAACTGCCTGGCTTGTTCAGCTTTCTCTGGTTGGTTTGCTTTCTCACTCTCTGAAATAGTTATTTCAACTGTTACAAACTTTCTAACCTCTACCCTTCCCTCCTCCAACTTGAATCTCAGGAGATCACTGCTCTTGTTACTTAACCATGAAAAAAGAACTTATTAGACAGAAATCCCGTCAAATTTCCTGCATCTGTAAATACATCTAAATATTTGGCGCCCATCCTCTCCCCGTCTATTGCCCTTCTTCTATTGATAAACAATGGAAACCAGTGCCTCCTCTAGGAATAACTCTATTCATGCTTTCTTAATAAAGTTACTCTACTGATTATTTTTACTTTGTATTTGCAGCTTTTCTCTCCCTACTTAGTCCTCCCATCCCTATAGAAATGTGGTTTAGTTTCTCCTATTTTAAAAATGAAATGGGACAAGAGTGATTCTCTCAGGACATTATAAGGATCACAGTATCTAGTTTAATTTAATCAGAGTCCAACCTTTTTAAAGAAATATTCTTATGTGATAGTTCACGGTCTTCACTGCCATCTCCCCTGGTTCTGTGCCTCCGCTCAACTGAATCTGCTGCTTCCATGGGCCCAAATAACACCCAGTTCCACAAAGTCAGTGGGTGACTTTCTGACTTGGCTTTTCCATCATCTTCAGCACAGTTGAACACTCTCCTCCTTTTGACACTGTATTCCCTCTCCCTCCCCTTCTCCCCCATCTCTCTCTCTCTCTCCCTCTCTCTCTCTCTCTCTCTCTCTCTCACAATCTCTCTCTCGCATGCGCGCCAACCCCCCTCTCGGCTGGGCATTCCTCATTCTCCATTGTCATCAGGTATGACTGATTAGATAAAGCTAGATAGTGTGATCTTTATAATGTCCAGGGAGAGTTATTCATGTCTCACTTTTACTTTTTTATTTTTATGTTTTATTTTACCTTAAGTTCTCAGATACATGTGCAGAACACGGAGGTTTGTTACACATGTAAACATGTGCCACGGCGGTTTGCTATACCTATCAACCCATCATTTTGGTTTTAAGCATGCCTTTGGTATTTGTCCTAATGCTCTTCCTCCCTTTGTCTTTCACCCCCCAACAGGCCCTGGTGTGTGACTTTTTCCCTCCCTGTGTCCACGTGTTCTCATTGTTCAGCTTCCACTTATGAGTGAGAACATGCAGTGTTTGGTTTTCTGTTCCTGTGTTAGTTTGCTGAGAATGATGGGCTCCAGCTTCATCCATGTCCTTTGCAAAGGGCATGAATTCCTTCTTTTTTATGGCTGCACAGTATTCCATGGTGTATATGTGCCACATTTTCTTTATTCATTCTATCATTGATGGGCATTTGGGTTGGTTCCAAGTCTTTGCTATTGTAAATGGTTCTGTAAGAAGCATACGTGTGCATGTGTCTTATAGTGGAATGTCCTTCTCAGTTGGTTCTTTGAACATTGATGTTGTTCCAGTTTCGGTTCCAAGCCACCTTTTCTTATGCGACTCTTTTGCTAAGCAAACTCATGCACACCTGTAACTGCAATGACTAATACCCAGAGTGTTGCTACTTTGTGTCTCCTGCTGAGATTGTTATTCCGAGCTCTGCATCTGTATTTCCGGTGCATGTCTAATGACTCCATTAGAAGCATCTCCCTCTCAGCATCTGGAAACTGAACCCATGCTCTTTCCCTACCACAGGGAAGGCCCTCCAGAGATCTCCCCACATACCTCACTAGCTTCGTTTCTTCAGCACCTCATCGCATTGTCTTAATTAGTTAAAAAGGGTCTGCCCAGATGCATTCATACATAGTAATTATTACTATGAGTGGGAAATATCTATACAAGTGGAAATTGATTTTTTTTCTGTTAAAACAGGAACATATTGATATCTTCATGCTTTACTGGGATGATAGAGATTCCATTTTATTTCAATCAAATGTGATTTATGTCATTCAGGAAATGATGCATTGCACCCAGGTAATATTAATCATAAAGGACTCTGTTCTTATCTTTGGCATTCACAAATAAGACACATCTTATTTTCTGAATTGATTTCTTCCATTAGTCACCTAATATAGCCAAGAGCTACATTAATTTCACCTCCACCTCTGAGGAGAATGACAAAAAAAAAAAAAAAAAAAAAGCCAGCCTGGGGCTTTTGTACCTGGCATCTTAGAAAATTCCTGAAGGTCAAAATCCATTTCTTTGCCTCCAAATAATTGAGGGTGGATAAAAGCAAACTCCTGCCTGTTAACCAGTCAGAAAATCAAGATGTTCAACAAACATGCATACTGATAGACTTCCAAAGTGTTTGAAGATGGAAGAAAAGATAGTAAGAAATAAAAATTGAAATTCACCACACACTATTTCTAATTGAACGTGGATTGATTAAGTTGTAATGAAAATAAAACTGCACTGGGGGCATCATCATATCTGAATTTGAGTCCCAGCTCTGTCATTAAAACCACAGCTCTGCTAAATCACCCGGCAATGCCGTGGCTCAGCTTCTCCAACTGTAAAGTGATGATCAAATGCCTCATTGACAATTCACGTATGTGAAAGGATTCTGTACGTGTCATAAAATTGCAAGGTCGTGTTCTTTATAAAGGTCCACAAATTTCCAAGCCATCGAATAATCAGACTGAGTTTTTCTCCAGCTTTTGTGTTTAAAACTTCTAGATATGAAAAACCCTCTCTCCGGGTACCCTGGGGGAATCCACAGAGTGATCAACCCCCACCCCGAATTCCTAGTATACTGGCAGTGTTAGCCAAGGCAAGCAAACCAATGTGCAAAGCCAGCCTGGGCCTTCTGTAATTGCCTTGTGGGATTATGTAACGGAATTTTCTTCCAAGGCATCCATTTATTTTCCTTTGGCATTCTACCTTCACATTTGTGTTCCTATAGTTTCACTTAATACAAAGATCTGCTATGTGATATACTTAGAAAAAAGGTGTTTATTTTTTCCTTGTTGAATATTTTCTATAAAAATTATACAGGACAAAATTCGTATTCATTAAATAAACTTTAAAGACATAACAATGGGGCTTTAGCCCGTCTTTATGTTTCATTGAGACAGTTTCATGTTATTGGTACTACTCTTTTTGTCACAATTCTTCAACCTTTCCCTTTCTCCATCCCCTCCTATTCTCCTCCCCTAAGGAGGAGGTGGTCCAGGCAGGCCCTGCCATCCCTTCTCCAGTGAGAAGGACCGGGCTCTCTTGGAGGCTCTGGTAGCTGATGGTGTGAGGCCTTCCTCAGCAGCCTCTGTTCTCCAGGTGCTGCCTTGAGTTGCCTTATCTCAATCTTCCACTTTTTTGTATGTGGCAGTTTTCAATTGGTGAAGAATCCTGAAAAAGAGTTCCTAGAATATGAAACTTCCCTGGAAGATAGACAGAAATATTACAAGACCAGAACAGTCCAACCTTTCAGCAGTTCTCTTTGATGGATCTATCTGCATCAATCAATTTATAAACCCATTTAATAAGAAGAATAATTGGATTTTGCTTACCTGCTTATACGTTCTTCTGCTTCATGAACAAATACTTTAAGCTGCTAAACATGAGTAGTTTGTGTCTGTGTTTTTGTTGTCGAAATTAAATATTTATATTTTAGCATTATTTGGTCACCCAGTAAAATTATAGCTTGTTTATTACCTTATTCTTTGGTGGAAAATAGATCTTTAGTGTTCTACAGACATTTCAAATATATGCTACATAATTTAAAAATAGCCATCCAAATATATGCTGTATGATCTTTCAAAAGACAGTCATTCAAATATATGCTACATGATTCTTTTAAACACAAACGCCTAATACATATATACAATTGTTCAAACTTACTTTTAAGAAATAAGAATTAAATGTAAGAGATACATTTTGTCCACAAAATGGTGCAGATTAAGAAGAATACTAATAATAATGTCAAGAAGGATATGGGGAAATGGAAATCTTTTTTACTGCTAGTAGGCTTCTAAGTTTGCACAAACTTTGTGAAAGCAATTTGTCAATATTTATCAAACCCCTATACCCCTTGACTCAGCAATTCTGCTTTTAGGAAACTATCTCAAGGAAATAATTGAAGATGTTTATACAACAAAACAGCTACAAGGAGAGCACTGCAGTCTTGTTATGATAGGCAAAAATGAAAATGATCAAACAGATGACTGGTTAAAGAATCATGGCACAGTTGTACAATATGCCCATGAAAATGTGGGGATAGAAATACATTTTCTGACTTGGCAAGATATTCACAATACACTGTTAAATACAAAGATAAGACATAAAACAGCACAGGCAGCATTTTTGTATTTTTATACACAGAAGTGGATTTCTCTGCAAGGGTGGATGATGGATGCCTTTTTTCTTACCTTGTTTTTATTTACATACCTGTAAATAAAATGTTTTTAAACAATAAAAACATGATTGTTTTGTAGTTAATTGTTAGTAAAATAAATGTCTTTACTACACTGAAATAACATTTTTCTATGATCCATAATGGAAAAACTCATCCATCTCTCTCTCTTCCTGATTGCTTTTCAAATGGCAGTTCAGTGGCAAAACTGGCTAGTGGCAGAAGTTCATGTCCTTGCAATTTAGCTAATACCATCATTATTGTATAGGAATACATTCATTGATTACTTCATTTTCTTAATGTATGCAGAAATTGAGAAAGAAAAAGGAAGAGATGAGAGTAGACCATGTATAATATTCAAAACAGGGAACATCAGAGATTTGTCCAATATCTAAAGTTTTTCTTTATATGCACTGAGGAAAATGCTAAAGTATCAAATACTTTCCTAAGTTGAATTTGTCTTAACAGTATACATACATAATAATTATCCATTAAATGAGCAGAAAAAGCTTATGAAGATAAATGCCTAAGTAAGGTCATTGCATTTTTTTCCTCACTCAATAGCTTCAAATGTTGAAATAGGTATTTGTGTAACAAAGCTTTACCCTTTCACTGTATTTAAATTTCATTAAATTGTGTTAAGTCATTTATAGTCTTGGCATTAAACTTGCTGAATAATTTTTTGGCTTATTTTGGGCAGTGTGTGAGGTTTTTCTTTAACCAGCCTGTCTTAGTAACATTGTTGAGGGAGTTCTTCCAGGTAATTTATTTTCTTAATAAATTATAGAAGGTCCCTCCTCACAAATAACTTACGTATAAATGACATTTGTTGTGATCACTTTTATCTCTGATATCAGAGGTAGTCTATTTTTCTGCTTAGATTTATGAGATATTTCTAGAATGTTGAGTGAACCACATTATTTATTTATTTATTTATTTATTTTGAAATAAGATCTCACTCTGTTGCCCAGGTTGAAGTGCAGTGGCCTGATCACAGCTCACTGCAACCTGAAACCACTGGCCTCGAGCAATCCTTCTGCCTCAGCCCTCTGAGTAGCTGAGACTAACATTTATTGTTGGTTTTCTTGTAGAGAGAGAGTCTTGCCATTTGCCCAGTTTGGTCTCGAACTCATGGCCTCAAATGATCCTCCTTCCTTGGCCTCCCAAAGCATTGGGATTACAGATGTGAGCCACACATCTGGCCTGAACCACATTCTTAATTATTCACTATGTTGTTTGAATTAATTTCCAAAAATAGTTATATAATTCCTTAAGAACTCATCAGAACATTTTAACAAAGTTAAATTTCCCAAATTCAGGGAACCTTTACTTGTACAAAGTAAATTGCAAATAGAAAGAATGCTTATTGCAATTGTAAAAATTAAATAGATTCAGCATGTCTAGGGCATGCAAAATGTAAGACCTAACACCATAAAAACCCTAGAAGAAAACCTAGGCAGTACCATTCAGGACATAGGCATGGGCAAAGACTTCATGATTAAAACACCAAAAGCAATGGCAACAAAAGCCAAAATAGACAAATGGGATCTAATTAAACTAAAGAGCTTCTGCACAGCAAAAGAAACTACCATCAGAGTGAACGGGCAACCTACAGAATGAGAGAAAATCTTTGCAATCTACCCATCTGACAAAGGGCTAATATCCAGAATCCACAAAGAACTTAAACAAATTTACAAGAAAAAAAAAAAAACGCATCGAAAAGTGGGCAAAGGATATGAACAGACACTTCTCAAAAGAAGACATTTAGGCAGCCAACAAACATATGAAAAAATGCTCATCATCACTGGTCATCAGAGAATAGCAAATCAAAACCACAATGAGATACTATCTCATGCCAGTTAGAATGGCGATCATTAAAAAGTCAGGAAACAACAGATGTTGGAGAGGATGTGGAGAAATAGGATCGCTTTTACACTGTTCGTAGGAGTGTCAATCATGTTCAACCATTGTGGAAGACAGTGTGGTGATTCCTCAAGGATCTAGAACTAGAAATATCATTTGACCCAGTGTTTCCATGACTGAGTATATACCCAAAGGATTATAAACCATGCTACTATAAAGACACATACACACGTATGTTTATTGTGGCACTAATCACAATAGCAAAGACTTGGAACCAACCCAAATGTCCAGCAATGATGGACTGGATTAAGAAAATGTGGCACATATACACCATGGAATACTATGCAGCCAGAAAAAAGGATGAGTTCATGTCCTTTGCAGGGACATGGATGAAGCTGGAAACCATCATTCTAAGCCAACTATCACAAGGACAGAAAACCAAACACGGCATGTTCTCACTCATAAGTGGGAGTTGAATAATGATAATACTTAGACACAGGGTGGGGAACATTACACACCGGGGTTTGTCGGTTGTGTGTGTATACATACACACACACATATATATACACACACACATATATATCCATATATATACACATACACACACACACGTATATATATGTATATATATATATATCAGAGTATGGGTATACAATCACTTTAAATGAGATGTCATGTATTCTTCATTACAGTTGAATCAAACGCAGCTCTGATCCAAGGAAAACCAGCCAGTGCTCCATCCCCATAGGAAACCAGCTTGTGATCCCTCCCCAAACAAAGCTGCTTCTTTCCTGTACAGAGTGGCTTGAAATCTCCAGTTTCACAGTTCTCTAGCTGAGCATAAATTCCTATTGACCTTAAGTACAATAACTTACTCTCCCATAAATCTGTTGAAAAATGTGACCATCTAGGCCCGTAAGTGCCAGTTGAACTTTTCAGCCCCTTTCAGCTAAATGAGAGAAGCCAAATGCAAATTCTGTGATTGAAGGACAGTGGATGAATTTGTAAACATCTCTAAGGAACTCAGTCATAAATCACCAAATGAATTATACATGTGTACGTATATATATTTCCTAATAAGCATATATTGGTTTTTGTTTTCATTATTTAAATTATAATATTGAAAGTGATTTATTAGCCAAATTTCATTATGTCTTAATGAGAATGACAGTTAATGTCTCATCAGCCTTAACTGAATTATCTACCTTTTAGATATGGTAAAGCAAAAGACTCTTGTGTCCAGAAAGAACGAGAAGCAAATAAATGATTCGGGATCGCACTGACGGGTCTGCTGTGAAACTCAAGCATTCATAAGCCTCTGTAACATATTGTGCCTTAATTATGATGCCAGTTTAATTAATTCTACTCATAATTTATTGATTTGTTAAATTCACTTTCCTGACAGGGTATTAACTAATCAATTTGAATCTATGGTACACAAATGC
>NW_012101587.1:6666330-6669740 GCF_000951045.1 Mandrillus leucophaeus | reverse complement strand
GGCCTCCCAAAGTGCTGGGATTACAGGCGTGAGCCACCATGCCCGGCCTCTTTTTTCTTTTGATGGGTTACCTGCACATACAGCATCTATTCCTTTCTCGGCTTCACATTGTTGGGATTTCACACGTCTAAGATTTACTGTTGTGTTTGCTTCCTTTAGGCAACAATTTCACTCTAACGTTCTACTTGTGAAAAAGGGTCTGGCCCTATAGAAAGAAGACCTTGAATATACTTGTAACTTATATAAAAATATGGCATTAAAAGAGCCCGAGGGTATTTCTCCAAGAGGAAAAGGGGAGGAAAATCCAAGAAAGAGGGGATTATTCCTTCAAACAAGCTCAGAGTTGCAAGATTTGGCATTGTGTGCTTGTGGTTTAAACTTTTACTAGCTGTATTACCCCAGGCCAATGTGGTAGGTGCCAAAAGCTGGTCCAAGTTTTAGACTGGCAAGCATTCAAACTCAGAGTCCCTAAGGAGAGTTTGTGTCCATCTATTAACAAGTCAGCAGTAACATCAACAACTGGGCATAGAATCCCCCTAGGAAGAAAGATTTGAGTTTATCCCCCTTTGTTCCTTAGAGACGTTTGCTGGAAGTCTCCGAAGCTCAAAAAATAAAAATTTGCCTCGTCAAAAGCATCCACTGCCCTTTAAATTTTTGAGGAGGGGATGATCGTGGTGCAAATATCACACTCACAGTTTCAAGGGTAAGACTCATCTGACTTTTATGTACAATGACTCTTGCAGTACTTCAGGGACGTCCACCCTCGAAGGTGCCAGAGCTGATACAGGCACCAAAAAACTTTGATCAGTGAATTATTCTAACAGTGTGGGAAGGTACACAAATGTGAATACAGATACACAAATATATACTGATTCAAAATACTCTCATGATAAAAACTGGGGGGAAATCCATAAGATTAAAAGCTGTAATTCGGCAAGGTGCGGTGGTTCACACCTGTAATCCCAGCACTTTGGGAGGCCGAGGTGGGCAGATCACGTGAGGTCAGGAGTTCGAGACCAGCCTGACCAACATGGAGAAACCCCGTCTCTACAAAAAATACAAAATTAGCTGAGCGTGGTGGTGCATGCCTGTAATCTCAGCTATTTGGGAGGCTGAGGCAGGAGAATTTCTTGAACTCGGGAGGAGGAGGTTGCGGTGAGCCGAGATCATGCTATTGCACTCCAGCCTGGGCAACAAGAGTGAAACTCCATCTCAAAAAAAAAAAAAAAGAAAAGAAAAAGAAAGCAACCTACAATTCTCTGACATCTGTGCCTTTGGAAAAGAGTCCCATCCAGGACACCTTGCATTTAGGACTATGTCCTGGAATGACCAGCTCCATTGAATCTTAAAGGACTAAAGAGCACTGCTACCAGGACAGTGGCAGAATGAAAGGGGAATGAGAAGAGGACAAAGCAGGCTTGCAGAAGGGAGTCAGTCCCTCCTTCAGCCCCAGCATGCAAAGTGTCCATCATCACTATAGAGCAGAGAAGAGAAAATGTTGATCTTGGCAGAGACCCTTGATGCAGGATTTTGTGGTCACTTCAAAAAGAGTGAATGCAAAGCAAGTAAGCAAGCTGAAGCTGTCCAAAACAGGGTTCCCAAACACACTGAGCAGACGATTCCAGTGAAGAGGATGTAGGTTAGAACGGTGCAGATCACAAAAGATAAGCAGAATCTGCAAGAAGATAATTTCCTTTGATCAGTTGAAACCATAACGTGAAATCAGAACCAACTTCAAAATGTCATAGTTTTAGAAACCACCAAAATACATCTCGTCCTCTAGTGAGTGATTTGAAGTGAAACCTCTTTGTACTCTCCATCATGTCCTGTGTTGAAGTACTCTTAGTACCTGATTCTACATAGATACCTGCACATGTTGGAGCTCATATGTGCATTAGACTTAAGTTACTGGAACTCAGAATCGCCTACCTTACCATTCAGTGATGTCCTGCAGCCCATAAAGATGAGAAGCAAAACTTAGACATCATTCAAAGCACTGCTTAACAATCTGCCACGCCCAGCCAATCCTGCTTACTCTTGATTAATTCCTTCTTGCATTTGTTCCATCCTGTCTCCTTTCTCTGAATTCCTGTTTCATTGCTTACAATTCCAGGATATTCATTGGATCTATCCAGATTTGGCATTCACGTGCTCCATAGGATTGTAATTGAGATCTCTTTTATGGACATGGTTTTCACTTCCTAGGTCTAGCATTATACATTTTCTTGATGGGGATTTCCTGCTCTAGGTATAACTCTTAAGAAGTAAAACTCTCAGCAGAATTTCTTCTGGGACATACAGTGGAAAATTATAGGTATGAATTCAGTAGAAATTATAGATAGTAATTATAGGGTTAGAAGGTGGACTGAGCATTCTTGTCTTCCCATAAAATAGGCCAAATACAAGAATAGATGATTTACATCTGTGCAATCAAATAAATGTACATAAAAGCATGAGCCATTGCCTATTAACAGATCAGCCAGGTTAAAAAGGTTGATATATCTTAAGATTTAGTGAGGCTTTGAGGAAACAGAAATCTCAAGCACATTAATGGGTACATAAATTGGTGCAAACTTCCTTGAGGGTAGTTTATAAAAAATATGCAGTAGGATTTTAAATATAGTTGTGGAAATAAACCAAGAACAACGAAATGAGCATGGACAAAGGCTATTTATTCAGAGTTTGCTATAGCAAGGGAGTCAGCACCGTCATTTACGCTTTGGCAGAGACTCAAAGGCAGGCAGAAGAGTGGAAAGTTTTATAGCAGTAAACAGGGAAGGCTTCAGGTGTGTTGTGATTGGAGGGTGTTTGCCGTGATTGGAGGCTGTTGGTCTGGGGAAGCTGTTGGTGGGCTGACTAGAGGGAATCCTATGTGATTGGTTAAAGGTACATATCTGACTTTTCCTGGTGGGTCCTACATTAAAAATAGGGTCAAAAATTAGGGAACCTGTCAGTTGTTAATCAAGTCATGGCCATTTGGGGCCAGTTGCTACAGGGGGTCTTATTTGGCTTCCTGGCTAAGTTGCTAGTGTGGCCCGACTGAAAGGTGGTAGGCTGGCTTCCTGGGTTGGTTACTCTAGGAAATGAGTGGTTTTCCTAGTACAGTTGCTGCGGATTGTGGGTTAGATTCCGTTTTTGTATGTGGTCTGGCCATTATCTGTTTGTACATACAGACTTTTGGAATAATTGACTGGAGGAGGTAATTGAACAATGATTTTATTAAAGAAAGTATTTGTTATTTCAGAAAACGTAAAAGAGGTGAACTTTTTTTTTCAATCTACCGTTATACTAGTCTGTTGCAAGAGACTGAAGCAACGGTTCTTGGTTTACACAGGGACAGATAGAGCTCTCTGAAAGTGAAGTTACACAGGGAAACATCATCCCTTTGATAAAATACAACATGATTCTTG
>NW_012101587.1:6662642-6665860 GCF_000951045.1 Mandrillus leucophaeus | reverse complement strand
CATTCTTGTCTTCCCATAAAATAGGCCAAATACAAGAATAGATGATTTACATCTGTGCAATCAAATAAATGTACATAAAAGCATGAGCCATTGCCTATTAACAGATCAGCCAGGTTAAAAAGGTTGATATATCTTAAGATTTAGTGAGGCTTTGAGGAAACAGAAATCTCAAGCACATTAATGGGTACATAAATTGGTGCAAACTTCCTTGAGGGTAGTTTAGAAATATGCAGTAGGATTTTAAATATAGTTGTGGAAATAAACCAAGAACAACGAAACGAGCATGGACAAAGGCTATTTATTCAGAGTTTGCTATAGCAAGGGAGTCAGCACCGTCATTTACGCTTTGGCAGAGACTCAAAGGCAGGCAGAAGAGTGGAAAGTTTTATAGCAGTAAACAGGGAAGGCTTCAGGTGTGTTGTGATTGGAGGGTGTTTGCCGTGATTGGAGGCTGTTGGTCTGGGGAAGCTGTTGGTGGGCTGACTAGAGGGAATCCTATGTGATTGGTTAAAGGTACATATCTGACTTTTCCTGGTGGGTCCTACGTTAAAAATAGGGTCAAACATTAGGGAACCTGTCAGTTGTTAATCAAGTCATGGCCATTTGGGGCCAGTTGCTACAGGGGGTCTTATTTGGCTTCCTGGCTAAGTTGCCAGTGTGGCCCGACTGAAAGGTGGTAGGCTGGCTTCCTGGGTTGGTTACTCTAGGAAATGAGTGGTTTTCCTAGTACAGTTGCTGCGGATTGTGGGTTAGATTCCGTTTTTGTATGTGGTCTGGCCATTATCTGTTTGTACATACAGACTTTTGGAATAATTGACTGGAGGAGGTAATTGAACAATGATTTTATTAAAGAAAGTATTTGTTATTTCAGAAAACGTAAAAGAGGTGAACTTTTTTTTTCAATCTACCGTTATACTAGTCTGTTGCAAGAGACTGAAGCAACGGTTCTTGGTTTACACAGGGACAGATAGAGCTCTCTGAAAGTGAAGTTACACAGGGAAACATCATCCCTTTGATAAAATACAACATGATTCTTGTGTAAACTGTCATTCTATGTGAGGTTTTAGAGTCCATCCCGATAAATCCCGGTGTCCACAAACCATCAGAAACACAACATTATTTCACCTGTAGTCAAGCAAACGTAGGTGTATTAACTTGCATGCCATAGGCAATCGTGGGATGTCTCAGTAAGGGAGTGTTAGCGTGGGCTTGTATACAGTTTGGGCTTCTGATTTGGGGGGAAAAGAAGACATTAAGGAATAGAGACTCTAAGGAAACGAGGTTTAATTTGGAATTGGATGCTGCCAGAAAACATGGCTGATGACAATTTTCTAAACACTTTTGCTTAGGAGGAAGGAGCACTGAAGTGGGTCTTGAGGTGTCATCAATGGTGGTGCTCACATTGGACAGGAAGGAGAAATGTTTGGTCATTTAGTGGGAGCTTGGTATCCATGTTTTATTTTTGTTCCAACCATCATGGAGTGACCTGTCTGAGGCTGACATTCTGGGGAATTGCTCGTGGTCAGTAGGAAAACCCATGGCCTGGCTTCATGGTTCTGAAACAGTGTGTAGAGGCATCTCTGGACTCCAAAGTACATTCACAAGAGCACCTTGGCATAATTTAAATTTTGGGGGGAAGATCAGCAATGTCTGCTGAGAATTCCGTTAAAGCCATCACATTGTTTGGACCTAACTACTTAGCACATGGAGTGGCTACGTGCTTCTTTCAGCTTTTGGAGCACTATGAAAAACAAACAAAAACCAAAAATAAACAAAAAACAAACAAACAAAAAACTCAAACAGGAAGGAAGTGATGAACTGAGCACGCTTAAGAACTTCCGGCCTTGCTATCACCCAACAAGCCGGATACCGGGCCAGTTCTCAGGGCTGGGGAATCTTTCCCCGATCCCTTTTTCTTATCCCCCAGCACGTAAAAGTTTGAAATTATGGAAACTGCTGTCTAGACCTGTGCTGTCTAGTATGATAGCATTTGCCACATGTTCTATTTAAAGTAATATAACTAAATAAAATTGTAAACATTAGTTCCTTAATCACTATGGCCATATTTCAGGTGTGCAACAGCCACATCTCATGAGTGGCTGCCGTATTCGACAGCACAGAGAGAGACCCTTTCCGTCACTGCAGCGAGTGCCCCTGGTTCCTTTGCTCTGTGTTCAGAACCTGGTCCAAAATCTGTGGGTCCAAACACTCCTGCCGTAAGAGGATGCCCACATAGAAGCTCTCTCTCTGCTCATTAAACTTTTCACATCCTCTGGCCGAAACATATGTTCCTGAGCAGGGAGGTTGCCAGGTTTTCTTCCCTTGTTCACAAGTGAGGGACCCCGGCGGGGATAACCCTCTCCAGATGGTACAAACAACACCTCGGTCTGAAATATTTACCTTTGTGTTATTTCAACAATGTTTCCAGCGTCACTCCCAGAACTAAAAGATGTCAACAACATAAACAGATGCTTGTTTTCACAGTTAGAACTACAATAACAACAATCAACAAGGAAGTAGTTACCTCCAAAATAATAATAATAATAATAATAATAGGACAGATAAACTCATAAACTGATTGTCTCAACTTACAGTCATTAAGGGATCAGACACTCTAAAGTTCAATACAATACCAGCATCTTTTCAGGACAAGCAATGAAATTATTGTGCTGTTTTGATGCCAGGCACCTGGGTTCCTGCTGAGGACTTCATGTTGACCTTGAGTGGGGCCAAGCTTCTCCTGCTCCCTCGGTAAAGTTGGGGCTACTGCAACACAGATTAGGACTCTGAACTTAGATTCGGAATCAGACTGCCTACCCTTGACCTTCCACCTACTAAATCTGAGAATTTGGGAAAACCACTTAACTCTCTCTTTCTCAGTTTACTGCTTCATAAATGGTGAGGGAGGGACAAAAGAATAGCATAACCTAAACTCATAGATTGTTTTGAGAACTTGATATTGGATACATAAATTTTGCTAGGGATAGAGTGCTCACTGAGCAAATTTTAGCTATTCATATTACCATATATCAGGTACTGTTAGGTGATTTGACACTGTAATGTCATTTAAATGTCATCAGAACACTGTAAGATATTCATCTCAACTATAGATAAGGAAATAAACATCAGGAAATATAAATGATTCACCCCAAATCCTACAGGCTAGGTTGCAAAGCTGAGATGCTTGGAACTCTTCAACAATATTAGGTCTGCCTATA
>NW_012101587.1:6648161-6662592 GCF_000951045.1 Mandrillus leucophaeus | reverse complement strand
TATTTTTGTTCCAACCATCATGGAGTGACCTGTCTGAGGCTGACATTCTGGGGAATTGCTCGTGGTCAGTAGGAAAACCCATGGCCTGGCTTCATGGTTCTGAAACAGTGTGTAGAGGCATCTCTGGACTCCAAAGTACATTCACAAGAGCACCTTGGCATAATTTAAATTTTGGGGGGAAGATCAGCAATGTCTGCTGAGAATTCCGTTAAAGCCATCACATTGTTTGGACCTAACTACTTAGCACATGGAGTGGCTACGTGCTTCTTTCAGCTTTTGGAGCACTATGAAAAACAAACAAAAACCAAAAATAAACAAAAAACAAACAAACAAAAAACTCAAACAGGAAGGAAGTGATGAACTGAGCACGCTTAAGAACTTCCGGCCTTGCTCTCACCCAACAAGCCGGATACCGGGCCAGTTCTCAGGGCTGGGGAATCTTTCCCCGATCCCTTTTTCTTATCCCCCAGCACGTAAAAGTTTGAAATTATGGAAACTGCTGTCTAGACCTGTGCTGTCTAGTATGATAGCATTTGCCACATGTTCTATTTAAAGTAATATAACTAAATAAAATTGTAAACATTAGTTCCTTAATCACTATGGCCATATTTCAGGTGTGCAACAGCCACATCTCATGAGTGGCTGCCGTATTCGACAGCACAGAGAGAGACCCTTTCCGTCACTGCAGCGAGTGCCCCTGGTTCCTTTGCTCTGTGTTCAGAACCTGGTCCAAAATCTGTGGGTCCAAACACTCCTGCCGTAAGAGGATGCCCACATAGAAGCTCTCTCTCTGCTCATTAAACTTTTCACATCCTCTGGCCGAAACATATGTTCCTGAGCAGGGAGGTTGCCAGGTTTTCTTCCCTTGTTCACAAGTGAGGGACCCCGGCGGGGATAACCCTCTCCAGATGGTACAAACAACACCTCGGTCTGAAATATTTACCTTTGTGTTATTTCAACAATGTTTCCAGCGTCACTCCCAGAACTAAAAGATGTCAACAACATAAACAGATGCTTGTTTTCACAGTTAGAACTACAATAACAACAATCAACAAGGAAGTAGTTACCTCCAAAATAATAATAATAATAATAATAATAGGACAGATAAACTCATAAACTGATTGTCTCAACTTACAGTCATTAAGGGATCAGACACTCTAAAGTTCAATACAATACCAGCATCTTTTCAGGACAAGCAATGAAATTATTGTGCTGTTTTGATGCCAGGCACCTGGGTTCCTGCTGAGGACTTCATGTTGACCTTGAGTGGGGCCAAGCTTCTCCTGCTCCCTCGGTAAAGTTGGGGCTACTGCAACACAGATTAGGACTCTGAACTTAGATTCGGAATCAGACTGCCTACCCTTGACCTTCCACCTACTAAATCTGAGAATTTGGGAAAACCACTTAACTCTCTCTGTCTCAGTTTACTGCTTCATAAATGGTGAGGGAGGGACAAAAGAATAGCATAACCTAAACTCATAGATTGTTTTGAGAACTTGATATTGGATACATAAATTTTGCTAGGGATAGAGTGCTCACTGAGCAAATTTTAGCTATTCATATTACCATATATCAGGTACTGTTAGGTGATTTGACACTGTAATGTCATTTAAATGTCATCAGAACACTGTGAGATATTCATCTCAACTATAGATAAGGAAATAAACATCAGGAAATATAAATGATTCACCCCAAATCCTACAGGCTAGGTTGCAAAGCTGAGATGCTTGGAACTCTTCAACAATATTAGGTCTGCCTATAGTATGCTGCCCATACCAACAATGACAATTTTATTTAAATAGTCCATTTACCTGTAATAATTTGTGAAATGTTGTTCTTCCCTCGATACTGTCCTCTTCACAAGAACAAAATTTATATCCGTCTTGTTCAGTGTTCTGCCTTATGTTCCTAGAACAGTGTGTCAAAAACGTAGCTCTTAATAAGGATCTGTTGTGTGGATGAATCTGTTGCATCCTATTTATATTTAATAGGTTCCTCTAACATGAGGTTTCTAAATGGCTCTCGCCTCATTGTACACTTTGATTGAGATAATAATTTTACCAAGCCTCTTTCCGTCATTGGTTCACAGGTCAGCTTAACTTTAAGTTGATTTTCTTTTGAGTTTTTTTTAAACAAAATACACAATTCTTTTGTGACTTACACAAATAACTGACACATTGTTTCTCCATTTGATATCTCTAGTTTTCCAAAATCATTTTATTTTGGATGGAAAGGAGAAAAATGAAGAAAAACTAAAACATTTTTGTAGACTAAAGTTATTATTCAATTTTTGGAAAAATAATGTTTGTGTGAAGAAAAAGTGCTAAGTAGATTTAGATAAGATTTGCCATGGAAAAGTGTATTGGTTTAAAATGGATGACATACTCAAAAGAAAAAATAAGCAGGCAGCATTTAGCATTGATATAAAATATGAGTGACTGGTAGTTTTGAAGTATGGAGGATCCTGAGGTAATCCAGGCTGAAGCTGGCTAATGCCTAGACTGAGGACTCGCCTGCAGAGATAAAGAATAAATAAATATTCTTGATCTTTAATAGAAAAATATATTTTGTTTATAGAGAAAATTCTGATCTCCTTGAAAGTGACACTTTCTATATAATATTACATTCCATTTTAATTCTGAAATCTCAATTAAATTCCATATAAATTGAGTTGTTGCTAGGTTATTTATTCTGCAATTAGTTGGCCTTTGACTTCTTTTATTAGAAATTACAGCTTCTTGCTTAAAGCTAATATGCCAAGCTACTAAATTCATCACCTATACATAATAAGTGCAATTTAAGCATGTAAGAGGAACAATAGCCGCCAAGTGCTGATAACAGATGAAAGCATTTACCGACAGATAATGTCAGCAGAAATGAAATGTCTCTACTGAAAGTACAAAAACCTTACAGTAAAGCAAGTACCGAAGACACTCACCTTAAACAACTGTGCAGACTCAAAGGCATGTGGTATTCAGCAGTCAAGAAAAGCCTTTATTTCTCTCATTTATCTACAAACACGTATCTGTTACTGTGTAAGGATTAAGAAGCTTCTATTTTGGGGAAATATAAAGCATCAGTTTATCACAGTCTACAGTTGCACATTTCTTAATATTGAATAATTCTTTTATTCCTGAGATAAATCCTACTTGCATTAATTTTTTATTGTAATACAGGAGTTAATTTGCTGATATTTAATTGAATAATTTTTGCATGTATGTTTCTAAGTTAGATTTTTTATAGAATGAGTTGAAAAAATTTGCTCTTCTTTTTAAGTATGCGTGACCTGAGTATTTGTCCTGTCACCCTGCTCCACACATTTACCTGTTGAAGCCCTAATCCCCAGTATGTCTGTATTTGGAAGTGATTAGGTTTAATCAGGTCATAAGGGTGGGGCTGTGATCCAAGCAGATTGGTGGTATTAAAAGAAGAGAGACCAGACAGCATTCTTTCTGTCTCTCTCTGCAGCTGACCATTGAAAAAAGGTCACGTGAGGACAAATAGGTAGCCGTCTACAAGCCAGAAAGACAGCTCTCATCAGAAACCACATCAGCTAGAACTTTGATCTCAGACTTCCCAGCTTATACAACTAAGAAGTAAATTTCCATTGTATAACTCACAGTCTACAGTATTTTACTATGACAGCCCTAGTGAACTAAGACAATGTGTTTTAGAGTAATTTAAATAATATAGGAAATATTTATTCCTTAAAGGTGTGGTAGAATTTACTAGGGGAAAAAAGTTGCATTTATCAAGTTTTCAAGGGAGATTTATAAAAACTGAAAATTAAGTTTTCAATTTGTAAGAAATATAAATATAAGGCAATTGTTGTAATATACACTCTTCTAAGGAACCACTGATTTGATTTTTTTTTTATTTTGTAATAAAAACTTTTTTATTCCTTTGGGAAAGTTTCTTGCATCTTTAGTTCTGGTTTTGTTTCATTATTATATTTATTCATACATTGTCTCACTTTCTCTAATCAGAATTAATGAGTGTTTAATTTATTGTTGTTTCAAAGATGAGTTTTTGATCAATACTGCTGTTTTTTAAAATTTGATTACTTTATACTGAAATCTTCTTTGACTCTATCTTACTTTCACAATTGATTATTTTTGTGCCTTTTTATGAAATAAATCGAGGAATGAATAACTAGTAATTTTATTTTCAGTATTTGCTGTTTTCTATTACAGGAATTTGATGTTATAAATGTTAGTACTTGAGGTTGTAAATATTTTTTTTTGGAGACAGAGTCTTGCTCTGTCACCCAGGCTGGAGTGCAGTGGTTCTATCTTGGCTCACTCCAACCTTTACCTCTCAGGTTCAAGCAATTCTCCCTGCCTCAGCCTCCCAAGTAGCTGAGATTATAGGCACCCACCACCATGCCCAGCTGATCTTTGTATTTTTTTAGTAGAGACGGGTTTCGCAATGTTGGCCAGGCTGGCCTTGAACTCCTGACCTCAGATAATCCGCCTGCCTTGGCCTCTCAAGGTGCTGGGATTACAGGCGTGAGCCACAGCACCCAGCCAAATTCTATCATTTTTATTTAACCCTGACTAGACTATAATTTTCACTTTTAAAATATTCAAGAATTAGTTCAAAAGATGTTTTCAAACTTCTCTTTATACTCTCCATGGAGATCATAACCTATGAATATGATTGATTTGATTCCTACTGTTTGGAATTTAGTAATTCTTTCATGGCTTAATATGTGTTTAATTTGCTTACATAGATCATGAATAATTGACAACTTGGGATATTCAGTTTAGCATGTATAGTTCTGTGACTATATTTATTAAAACACAGTAGGTTACTCAAGCCTTTATGTTTTTCCTTCTCTTATTCTAGTTGCTATGCTGATTTTTGAGAAGTATTTATTAAAATTTTGCATTGTAGCTACAAATATAATGATTTCTAACATTTTGTGTATATGTATTTCAAAACCACATTGTGACCAGTATGGAGGTGCTGTACATATTTGGTCAATGTGCCTTTTGTCAATGAAATATGCCCACTCTGTATTGTGCAGATCAGGAACTGACTCCTTCCTGCTCTTTCTGGGCTGGTTCTGGCTGATTTCTTCCAGTGAGAGCATTGGAGGGTGAGAGGATGATTTTCCCTGTCTCTCTGTGTCTGGTGGCAATTCGACCCTGGTCCGAATGTCCTCTGTAGCCCCACCTCCCGCCTGGAGAGACCTCTCCTGGTTCTCCCTTCTGTCTGGGGGTCCAGCAGCACTGCCTGACTCTTCCCTTCTCTCTGTGGCCTTCAGAGAGGGAGCAATCTCGTGTTGTTCGTCTGTGCACTGTATCGTCTTTATGCATCCGATTCCCTTTTCTATGTTATGTTGTCTTCATTGAAATAGGAAGAATGAATTGCATTTTCCTGATTAGACCCTGACTAATACAAGCCCCTTAATCAAATAAAGGTTTGTGCATCATCTGGTATGGTTTGGCTGTGTCCCCACCCAAATCTCATCTTCAATTGTAGTTCCCATAATCCCCACATGCCCTGGGAGGGATCAGGTGGAGATAATTGAATCATGGGTGAGGTTCTCCCATCCTGTTCTCATGATAGTGAGTTCTCATGAGATCTGATGGTTTTATAAGAGGCTTTTCCTCCTTTTGTTCTGCACTTCTCCTTGCTGCCACCATGTGAAGAGGGATGTGTTTGTTTTCCCTTCCACAAGGATTGTAAGTTTCCTAAGGCCTCCCCAGCCATGCTGAACTGTGAGTCAATGAAACCTCTTTCCTTTATGAATTACCCAGTCTTGGGTAGGTCTTTATTAGCAGCTTGAGAACAGACTAATACATCATCTGACCTAAGAAGTCCCGTGTCTTGCAGTCCAAGATTGCAAGATTGGGATATTAAAATGTTTTCTAAAGGTAAAAACGCATAGAACTGTGGGCAGTGACGTGCCAGTGGGTACAAACTGTGGTGTGGTAAGAAGTATAAATGTGGAGATAAGCTTGATTCCAAATGTCAAAAGTCAAAATCTCAATTTTTCTGTTTTATTTTTTGGACGGGAAGATATTTCCTATTTAAAATAACAGGAGCCTCCATTTCCAAAAATTCCTGATCTGGGAAGACATTTCATGAAATATTGCCAAATTCCACCTCAGTATTTCCCTCAGTCATGATAACAGAAATGGCCCTCACCAATCTGATCTAATAATGTGAGTCTGAGAGAATCAGATTTTTATTTTGGAGAGCACATCTTCCTGAAATGTCAGCCGTTACCTGATTTTCAGACTCTCTTTAAATGGGAGAAAATGTAGATGTGTCTGTACTGATAGCTAAATGCTGTGATGGCGTTAGAGGTGGAGAGTGACAGCCCCTTCTCCACAGCTGTTAGTCTGGGTGGAAGTGCTCCCCTGGGCGAGTCAATAAGGAATGAAATCACGTCAGAGGACACAGTCCACGTGATGGAAAAAACAGAAGGATCAAGTGAGGAATCTCACATTTTATCTTTTGAGAAATGTAGATGTTAAGCTAAGTACAGTTAAATCTTTTTATCTGCACTGTGTCCAATTTTGCTGTTTAATTGTTTTCATGGTGAAAGAAAAATTCAACATGTTTAAATCTTTTAATTAGCCTTACTCACATGCACTTGGTTTTTCTTCCTTCCTTCTGTCTTTAGACCAGAAGTTTTTCGAATTCCATCTCTAATGACCTGTCAGATCAGAAGACTGGTAAACCTGGAGCCTCATCCCAAGAGGTGATGGTATCTGGGTTTATTATGGATTGTTGGATGTAACTATCAATCTGGAGGTGTGTTAAGCCCTGGTTCATACGACTCAAAGCATCTGAAATGTCCTAATCCAATAAATTCTAATGTTTTCCTGGGCCACACACTTCACTCGTCATGAACAGACATGTTCTGTCTCTATAATCACACCATGCCAACTGGTGATGACTTAGTAATATCTCCCCAGTGAACCATAACAAAATCATATTTTCTAGCTTCCTATAAACCAGAGGAAATACAATAATGCATGTTACTATTAGCCTGACACTCTCATTTGTGGTTGCTGTGTCACTATGTTCCCC
Organism: Mandrillus leucophaeus; assembly: GCF_000951045.1. NCBI lineage: Eukaryota > Metazoa > Chordata > Mammalia > Primates > Cercopithecidae > Mandrillus > Mandrillus leucophaeus. The sequence goes on along the minus strand of NW_012101587.1, from coordinate 6,655,545 downwards.
TGGTATTCTGAAAGACCATGGAATAATCAGGTCTAATGAGTAATGAAAGACCTCTAATTTATGTGGGAAATTACTTCTTGTCTTTGTGCAGCCCCTTATTTTTTATTTTTCCTTTTGCTTATGTTAACCTCTCTGTAGCTTTGATTCATATAGGGTTTCCTAGGCCCTCACCTTGGAATAGGCTCTGGTTTTGTTTGTTGTTGTTGTTTGTTTTGTTTTGCTTTGCATAGTTGATTGAAGCCAAGCTTAGTATCTTCCCTAAAATATTTACTGATATTTTTCTTCCCATCTCTGCTTTTCCCTCCTCTTCTCTCTCTACCTTCTTTTCTTCCTCTTTAAAATATTCCTCGGCACCCACCACATGCCAGGAATTGTATGTCAGGACTGGAGCTTCCATGGTGGGCAGAACAGATGCATTCCTGACAATCTAGTTGGGGAAACAAACATAAAATAACGCAAATGAGAGACAGTAAGAGCAAACATAGAGGAAATATTTCATTTATGTAATTTATATTATGAAAGATACACATTAGGAAGAGAAGGTGAGCTGGGAACTGCAGTATACATAGGAGGGAGCCAGGGAGGTGGAGGGAAAAGCATCCCCAACAGAAGGATCAAAAGTGCAAGGCTCTGAAGAGACAAATGATATGGCACCTTTGAAGAACTTAAAAGACCGACGTGGCCAAAGAATAGGGAACGACATGGCTATTTTTGTGAGAAGATCCCGAGACAGTGGTGCTGGGGTCTCGCAGGATGTTGCAGGGCAAGTTAAGGATTTGGGGTCTTATACGTTAAGGCTGTTTTCCCCAGCAGAGGAGAAGTATAATTCAATTAAAATGAGGAAAGTCAGGAGGGAAATTCAGAAAGCTCTTGCGGGAAATTACAGCTTCCATAGAATTCTGAGTGGAATAGGGTGACAGCTGTAGAAATAGAAAAAAAAAAGGAAGGGTAATAATGCATTTTGGAATTTTAGTTGATAATCACCTACTTTGGATATAGGAAGAAGAGGATTAAAACAAACCAATGGTAATTACAAGGTTTTCACCAGGAGCAACAGGTTTGATGGAATTAAAATTTAATGAGATACAGAAGATTGATGGAGAATCAGATACTAAGAAAAACACCTGAAAGGGCACGTGCTTTATCTGAGACTCCTGTGAGACATTCACGAAGGGAGATATCAAGCAGCTGGTTGGATAACTGGGGCCCGAGTTCACAAGGAGCTGCCTATGTGGGCATCACCTGTGTTTGGGTCAGACGGGAAGCTACCGGAGTGAGTGGATGAAAGCTCACAGGACAAGAGTGGATTTGGAAAGCATTCAGTGGTGAGCTTTAAGGAGCATTAACATTTCAGACATTGGACAGCGGAGTGACAGACTGAGTAGCGAGCAATCAGGTAAGAGAGTGTGGTTTCACGGAAGAAAGAAGTGTTTCAAGAGAGCAGGAGTAGTCGAAAATGCTGAGTGCTACTGACAAGTAAGAAAGGAATGAACAAGTCCATTGGATAGGCTGTAAGGGACGTCACTGAGGCTTTTACATGGGCAGTCACTTTCTCTCCTTCACTCTCCAAGTTGAGGTCAGCTCTCAGGGCTGCTCACCTACATTACATCACAGGGACCTTTCTCACCCGCTCCTGAAAGTCACTGTTTTGCACCTTCACCTTTTCTGCTTGTCTCCCACTCCGGATCTGTTTCCCTTCCTAGGACAGTGTTCCTCCCACCTCCGCTTTCCTCCTTTGCCCGTGGCGTAAACTCGGGCAGCTGCCCTGCTCTCTATCCCCACACCTACCTGTGGCTGCCTGAGTCTTTGTATCCTCAGGCGTTCCCCTTGACCTCCGCCCCCCCTTTCTCTTCTGGGAAATCAATTCAGTACTCACTGCCCTTCCTCGTCTGCTACAGTTTCTCTCTTTTAATTTACTTTCTGTTAGAACAATGCCAAAGCTACTCAAACCCCAAATACCTTCACTTGAATCTATCTCCTTTTCTTGGGGTGCCAACCCATACTTCCGTCCTTTAACTGATGAAATTATTGGGGATAGTCTCCCCTTTTCTGCCGTTTAGCTTTCCGTGGTTTCAGTTACAGTCAATTGTGGTCCAAAAATAAGTGAGTACAGTGCAACAAGATATTGAGAGAGAGAGAAGACCACATTCACATAACATTTTTCTTTTTACAACATCTTGCTATAATTGTTCTATTTTATTGTTATTGTTAATCTCTTACTTTGTCTACTTTAATAAATTAAACTTTACCGTAGGTACAGGAAAAACACAGTATATATAGGATATATTATCTGTGGTTTCAGGCATCCCCTGGGGGGTCTTGGAATGTATCCTCCTACAGACAAAGAGGAACTTCTGTATGTGCAGACACATACTCACTAGTTCATATGAACAGTTCTCATTTCTGAGCTCTATGATCCTTGGACTCCACCATGGCAGTGATACCACTCGCTCTGTTTCTGTTTTTACCACCAAATTCTAAGCTTCTTGAGGGCAGTTGGCCACATTTTATTCATGTTCACATGCCATCATCATCAAACAGTGCCCGACATGGAAGTTGCTCAATCATGATTTGATGAATGAATATGCTTTAGAATACTTTCATGATTAAAAATATTCTTAATATCACATATTAACTGTAATAAAGTACTAAATATCATACTTCCCCACTGTAACATAATTCCATTGGTAAATGTGAGTAGACGTAGGCTCTCTAGGCTAAACCCGTAGTACCCCTTAGAGAAAACGTATGTGAACTGCCTTCCAAATTAAGCCAATGTGTTAAAAGAACCAGAAGCCCTTTGCTGACCTCACAGTGATAGATGTCCAACTGATACACAGACAATTAAAACCCCAGACTCTATCCTTAAAGAATTGTTGCAAAATCAGCTTTTGCCAAGAAGAGAGGGTTCTGCATTTCCCATCTATTGGGATATTTTAAAAAACAACTGTTGCAATGACTATTTAAACTAAACTGAGGATATTTAAAGTTATTTTTATATTTACATAATTCTACGTGCATGAGTGCTCATCAGGTGTCTATTTTTTAAAACTTATGTCACATATGTTTTGCACACCATATTTCTGATGACATTCTTTTCATCTTCGATCTGAAGATTTAAATCATACTCAGCTTTGTCACCTGCTTGCTAATGCTTGGAAGATCAACAGAATTCTGTGAAATGGAAGACCATCTGGTTCCACAGGTTACATCCTGTCAATTATTTAAAAGGGAGACTTTCATGGAAGAGAAAGAAACTTGGCCCACATATTCCCCTTTGCTCTCATCTTATGCTCCTGCTTTGAGTGCTAAGTATTGAATTTAGCATCGTGTGATGTAAACACAAGCAATCAATATAGTTGCTGTATTTCTACCTGAAAAGAAGTGCTATTATCAGATTTACATTTTTGCTAACATAGTCAATTATTTTGCAACACCTTGTGGTGAAAACAGGTTGATGTATGACTTATAAAACCATGATAGATTTCTTGTTTAAAATAATAAGTTTTAATAGTGATTAGCTCTAAGTGTACAAATTATATAAGACTAAGGGACAAAAAGTAGAAAAAGTTTAATGTTACTTGATTATAAGTTATTAAACTGAATTTTTCATGGATTTATCTAAAGAAAATACCAAAGCACATATTTGAACATAGGCAAATCTTCTATACATATATGAAAAAAATTACTCAGAGAGGAAATTTTGTTTCTTCTTTTCCATATCAAAACAGGCAGATGTTGTAAACACTGCCATATGAGTTACAATTACTTGTGTCTGTTTTTGACATTAACACATGATACTTTTTTCCAAAATAAGAAGTAACCATTTCCTAAGAGAACCTGAAGACACACCCAGCAGAGTCTAATACATTATTTAGAATCTGATAAAACATTATTTTCTCCGATTACAAGAAAGTTCTCCTGATATGTTTGGGCTCAAGACCACTTTATTCTGCATTATGGGGAGTGTGCTGAACCTTGCGTTGGGAGATGCATATTTGTGTACTGCTCCCATTTCTGCTACTATATAATTTTGGCAAATTATTTTTCCATTTTGAATCTCATCAAGTATCATGAAGTAGATGATAGTTTATGCCCCTAAAATAAGGGCATTAACTATCATCTAAATTCTCTTCCTTTTCTAGATTACAATAGTGTAAAATAACACAAAGGTGGGTGGGTCTTAGGCAAGATTTTACAGCAACTCGATTAAAATCGATGTTATAGTGAAAAGCATCAGTTTTGTAAAAGATCTCTTTATGTTTAACAGGATGTTGAGGGTGGTGTTCCTCTTTCCTCAGAATTAGCATCTGAATCAAAACTGGAGAAATAAAAGGCATTTAGTATTCCTATATCCTTAAGAGAGCTAAAAAAGTGGGGCCAGCTACTCCTTAAAGCTCATTCAGAGGCAGCCACAGGCACTACAAACACATCCTTATGGGCAGAGAATTTGAGGGAAGGAGAGCTGGGCAAGTCTTAGGACTCCTTGAACACGGAACTCATTGGAGTTGGGAGTAGAAAGGAGATTACCAGGGGCTGGGGACCCCAGGGGTGAGGAGATGTTGGTCAAAGGGTACAAAATTTCAGTTAGGAGGACTAAGTTCAAGAGATCTCTTGCACAACATGGTGACTATAGCTAATAAGAATGTGTTGCATTCTTAAAAATTGCCGAGATAATAGATTTTACATCTTCTCCCCACAAAAATGATACATATGAGGTAACACATATGTTAATTAGCTCAATTTAGCTATTTCACAGTGTATACATGTTTCAAAACAACATGCTGTATAATAAATATATAATAGAATTAGATAATATATAATACATATATATGTATATATATAATTTGTCAATTAAAAATAAATAGAAGCTTGCTTAGGAACTCATTTTCCTCTCCTAACTTTAGGGGGAAGAAGAAAGAATATTTTGAACCACACCAGGAGAATTACCCCAGAGAATGAGTTCACCTGCCAAAATGGGAAGCTGGCATCTTTTTGCCCTATGAGAAGGCTGCTGAGCTAACAGGTCTGCCTTGGCATAAATGTCTAGAAGAGCATGTGTCTCCTGGAGTATAGGGACATTTGTATTTCCATATATTGGCAGCTGCTTCTGGTTAGAGACTTCTAAAAGGTCTGGAATGCTGGAATACTGGTATAGTCCAAAAGAGGAAGATGAAAAGGAGCCATGAAACACTGTGCCTGGGAAGAAGATGGGACATTACCCTCCACATGCCCTGGAGCTTTTGGAGGACATTTAAGAGGATCTTAGTTTCCACAGCTCCACATGAAAGAGCAAGGAGGACTGCCGATGTCCACTGTGGGCTCCGTGAGGGACTGGCCTATGGGCAGGAGGTGATGGAGACTTACTTGCTTTACTCCGAGCTGGTCCATAGCAGCAGAGGAGACTGGGGTGAGCCTCCCTCCAGAACACATGTAAAGTATGTGACACTGGTTCCCAACCCTGGCTCCACAAAAGTTACCTGTGAACCTTATAAAATACACCTAAGAAATTCTTACTGAATTGAACTGGGATGAGATTCCACGTATCAGGATTCTGTAAAAGCTCCCCCGATGACCCGAGATGAAGTCCGGGTTGAAGACCAGTGATCTGCAGGAAATGTGTCCTGTGATTTGGAACCACATTTGCATTTGTCAAGCAAGACACTGCGGCCACAGAGTGGAGATCTGCATCTGTATGAACCAAGATTTCGCTCTGCTTCATGGTAAGACATGACGTGGCTAACCCTGGCCATCTGTGCTGCTAATGTCCTGATCTTGCTTGAGATTTTGACTACACATATAAGGAACCACCTATATATGGATAGGCTGTTTGCAGAAAGGTCTCTTGAGACTATCTGAGCTGACTTGCTTATCTTGCAGAAAAATATACTGAGGCCCAGAAATTATTTAAATAAAGTCCTCAAATATGGTAATTTTAGAAAAAGGACAACAGAAACCTATATCTGCCCACTACTCCCACTACTAGCACCAACATTTTGACTTTTATAGTTATTTATGAAATAAGGTGTGTGCCTTTTGTGGAAACAAATAGAGCGCATCCTACAAGGCTGTCAGAGAGCTGGGAGGCAAGGAGCTTGGATTTTTATCATTTCTTTGTAGTTGCCTCTGGGACTCTGGGTAAATGCATGCCTTACTTGGTATAAAATAGGCACAATAATAGCATGGTAACACCTGTAATCATTTGTCCCACGTATTTAAGCACCTGAAGGTAAAACAACACCATCATCAGAAACAATTCAGTGGGTAGAGTCATTCAGAAAGAGAGAGGATTTTTATCTGCTTTTGAAAATGTCTTAAGGAGAAAAAGACAAAGCTTTGAAGGCATTAGTAATTTAAGTATTGGGATGATGTCCAGGGACTTTTTGCTGTGATTTACATCCTGGGTAGGAAAAGGTGATAAAAGTTGTAGCAGTGTCATCCAAGTGCCTGACTGATTTGATCATAGGGAAGAAAGAAGTGGCTGTTGGAGAAAAAGTGCAATAGAAACAATGAAGGAAACAGGATAAAAACTGTGAATATTGTTCAGCTTTAAAGTGTGTTATGATTTAAATAGTACAGCTGGTTTGGAGATCTTTGGGTGAAAAAAGATGTGAAATGACAGCGTGTCAGAGTGGGGTCTGGGTATGGTACTAAATGGAGGCTGTAATGTCAGTGGCTGAGAGAGGTGAACGGCACACACCTGCTCCAAATATGACACAAGAGAAGCATTGGGGTGGTTTATGGTGCGTTTTTGAGCTGATGTGTTGAGGTGTGGGTTGTTGGGACAGAAAGGTGCATGGAGAAAGAACATCATCTGGGCAGATTTATGGGGAAAAAGTGTACCAGGAAGCCAGCTTCCTGAAGGCCGGTCGCAACATCTGGCTTAGAGCAATTGGGAAACAGCAGGAGGAAGCAATGGGCGTCATATTTCAGTTTTCATGGCAGAAGAACTAAAATAAAGATTCAGAGCAGTGGTGTTCTGGGTTTAGAGAAAATAAACACAGAGTATTTTGGAGAAGGGAAAGAAATGTTAACTTTCGGACCCAGAAACAATGATCTACTTTAGTGTATCAATTTACCTGTTTGGTGTTTTCAATTTATTTTAAATTAATTAATGGAAGTCATCGTAAATCGTCAGACAGCTAATATACTTTCATCTTACACTGTGAACCATTATATCCAGCTGCAGATGGGTGTTGGAGATTAAGAGACAGGATATGTGATCTGTGCAGAGCGGCTCCACAGCCGCCTCTTGGATGGCCCATTAGGTCCAACTAATTTTTTTTTTTTTTTTTTTTTTTGGTGAGTTTCTTCATTCTCTAGTTATTGGTCCACATAGAGAAAGTATTAACCCTAATGACATTTTAATTAAAGATTTATTTTC
>NW_012101587.1:6640043-6642901 GCF_000951045.1 Mandrillus leucophaeus | reverse complement strand
TCAAAATTATTTTTAAAATGTAAAAAATTTCAATCTTCTCATTTTATGTATATGTAAAAGTAATATTTCTGTAGGGCTTTAAACATACATCAGAATCCTTTCATAAACATGACTTCATTTTTATCTTTACAATAATTTTGTGGGTTGAGTGTTTTATTATTATCAACATAAAAATAAGCAAACCAAGGCCCAGTGACTTGCCCAGCTCATGCAGCCTTTTCTGGGAAGTCTGCTACCAGAAGATAATTACACAATAAAACTGAGTTGCACAAACATTCGCCTTTTTGTATCATAATAGCTTATGTTTTATAATCCTGCATTGTTTCAAAGCGCTGTGCAATTGATTCTAAATTTAGTTTCCTAGTTGGGCTAAATGCCATAAGTATATTTTTTAAATCTATAAATTATTTTTCAATTTCAAAATGAAACTCTTTGATTTCACATAATTGTCCAAGGCCATTGCCATTTTGGCAGAGACAGGTGGCATAAAATGGAGCAGGACTCTTCGATGTTCCAGTAATGGCCATCAATTAACCTTTTAAAACTAAATATTATCTTTAAAAAAATAAAAACAACCCCCGTATTTAAGTATTTTCTAATACACACGGGAAAAAGCAATCTTCCAAAGGAAAGTAGCCAGAACCAAATATGACTTTGAAATATTGTACATGCTCCTGTGTGTGCTGGCTTTCTACCATTTGAAAATGATTGTTATCTACTCATGAGATTCCCAACCAAATTCTACAGAGTGATGGGAGCATTGGAAAGAGCCACCTGCTCCTGTAATGGTGAGAAGTTCCTGCAGAGAGCAGCATTTGGGGAAGCCAAATTGTTTGTGTTTCTTCCATTCCAATCACCCTGGTTAGGTCTCTGCCAGCATGCCTTTCTTTATCGTACCCCTTCCTTACTTCTATGACTTCCAGTAGAAAAATGGCAACAGACATTGGAATAATGCACCACTAGATGCATTTTTCTTTTCAATTCTTCTTGAAAACAAACATGCTGTAACTAGGAGAGAAAGAAAGGGACAAATTAGGAGTTTGTTCAATAAAAACATTCCTCAGGGTGGGATCGTCTGATGATTTGTACCAGAATTCTCCCAGGGTAGGCCAGGAATCTTTACTCTTAACAAGGTCGCCTTGTTTACATCAAAGTTATTTCATCATCAGTGGTATAGAACAGTGTTCCAAACATTTTAAAAGAATTGTATGTTCTGGCCGAGCATGGGGTCTCAGGCCTGTAATCCCAGCACTTTGGGAGGCCGAGGCAGGTGGTTCACAAGGTCAGGAGGTCGAGACCCTCTCGGACAACATGATCAAACCCCGTCTTTACTAAAATATAAAAAATTAGCTGGGCGTGGTGGCACGTGCCTATAGTCCCAGCTACTTGGGAGGCTGAGGCAGGGGAATTGCTTGAACCCAGGAGGCAGAGATTGCAGTGAGCTGAGATGGCGTCACTGCACTCCAGCCTGGCGACAGAGCAAGACTCCGTCTCAAAAAAATAAAAAATAAAAATCATATGTTCCTTTTGATTATAAATTTAAGAATATTTACAAGTGATACGCATATAGGACGATAATGTTAGTGAACCATAAATGACACTTGTAGACATTTAACAGAAAGATTTAACAAAATTTTGTAAGCATTGCCAAAAAAATCATAGATATCTGTCTTCATGCTCTATGTGCTTATTTTTAATAATCGCAGGACAGGCTCTGTGTGATAAATGTGATGATTCCTATAATCATAATAGTAACTCACAGCATAATATACACTTAGGGCCCTATTATTGTTTATAATCTTGGGCATAAATCCATGTTTCTATTAGTGACAGTGTTTGGTTGATTCTGTAGCAGATCTGATGAAGACCAGATTGCCACTTAGTTTAATGTGGAGCTGATGAAGTTTCTCATTAACTGTAGTGGATCAAGTTCTGTCCCTTTTGTGTCATAACATCTCTAATAACCAATCCAAATAGTGCTCAAATTTTGGAATGGATACCATACTGGTGGGAGCAGATTCTGGTCTGTGAGCTGCCCTCGTCCCTCCTGGTGGAGGATCTATCAGCCCTGCCTGGGCGTCCACTTTTAGCCTTACCTTTTATGGTTTCTTTCCAGGAATCTTTTAGTCTTACCTTTTATGGTTTCTTTTCAGTATTCTTTTAGTCTTACCTTTTATAATTCCTTTTCAGGAATTTTCTATAACTAGTAATTGCTTTGTAGGGATTGATTTGGCTGAAATTAAATTGCACAATCTTTTAAATCCTCTTACATGGATGCACCTAAACTGTAAACTTTAAGGAAACAGACAAGTGCAGCAACAGAGCCAGTGAGCAGCCCCTTGCCGTGGGCACTCACATGCTTCCCTTGGAACATTCTGCACCAGGAGTGGTCTGAACCCAGTTGACACATAAACCAAGTGGATGTGGCCCAGTCAAACTGTGCTTCATGTAGTAGTGAAGCTTCCTGGTACCTTACGCTTCAGATGAAATGAGTAGAGGCTTAATATTTCCTCCCTGTATCCCAGTGGGTCACCCTAAGAGTTTTTCTCTGAACCGTATAAATCACCTGCACACTTTGGAGATCATCATGCCTAGGAGATAAAGAAATTGAATCAGTCACATCGATTTTGCTGTTTAAATAATTTTTACTCTATATGTAATGTTGTACTTTTGGGGTACATGTAGTATTTTGTTACATTCCTAAAATGTGTAATGATCTAGTTGCACATGCCTGTAGTCCCAGCTCCTCGGAGGCTGAGGCAGGAGAAACTGGGAGGCAGAGGTTGCAGTGAGCCAAGATCCAAGATGGCACCACTGCACTCCAGCCTGGGCAACAGAGTTAGACTTCATCTCAAAAA
>NW_012101587.1:6635095-6639392 GCF_000951045.1 Mandrillus leucophaeus | reverse complement strand
TTCATTCTCTAGTTATTGGTCCACATAGAGAAAGTATTAACCCTAATGACATTTTAATTAAAGATTTATTTTCCCTTTAATCCTGCGGGGCTCCTTTTGGTGCCAAGATCCTAACTTCTGTCTCCACCACCTTGTGTATAGTGAGCTGACTGTAATATGCATTATTTTTGATACAAGAATGTTTTGTAACATGTTTGTTTCTTCTCCAAATGCTACAAACTAATTTTAACATCATGGAATATTGGCTTCTGAAATAGCAGTTCTCTTTGAACTAATGCTAATGCAGTTTTTGAATTTCATGGTACTACAATCCTTCACAAGGCTTTTCTTTACTATAAATAAAATATTCTAAACAAGAGCCAAATATTTTACTAGACAAATTCTATTACCAAAAAAAGACACAAAGCTCTGGTATGAATGCAGTAGTTAAATATATATATGAAATAGATGGACTTGGCTAAGAATGCACAAATTCAAACAAAAGGTGGATTCTGATTACAAAATAACTTGTGTGTGTGTGTGTGGAAGAGAAAGCAATGTAAAAAGCATGAGTCACATTTTAAATTCTAATACTCCTTAGTACTGGCTTCTTTTTCAGTCTCACGATAAACTTGTCTATGATTCTCTTTCTTCCTTTAGTAACTAGAGACAAAAGTACTTCAGCAGTGGAGTTGACAAAGATTCCGGTTACTGTACCCCATGTGTCTGTGCTGTGCACATGTTGTGTGTCACTGTTACTGTGGAATGTCAGTGTTGATCTTTATAGAACATATTTCGGGGTAACACTGAGAGCAATATGCATGCGATTTCTGATGCAGAATGGGTGAGCACAGAAAAATGCACACAGGAATTATGATGACTTAGGTTTAGATGTTACTTAGATATAAAATGTATGATAGAATGTTGGTGGATCCAAAATATGTTCAGCCAAAAAATGTTGTAAATTTTGCCATGACACAGTGTCCTTAAAGCCTTATCTTCATAACTGGGCACGAAGAAATTTAAGAACCCTTTGTTCTGAGCAAATAATCACCATTCGTTAAAATACTATTCTTGATCAAAGATCACATGTTTTCATTATACATTAATCTATTCATGTTCTTGGGATAAGGCTTCTTAATGCAATTATGGAAGCAATGTAGTAATATTTAAATAATTATTTGCTTATTTCTAATGTTTGTAGGTACATAGTAGGTGTACATATTTATGGGTTATATGAGTTTTATTTTTAAAAAGATTTTGGGTCTATAGAAGCTGTATATATTTATAGGGTACATGAGATATTTTGATACAGTCATGCAATGCATAATAGTCACAACAGGGTAAATGGGGTATCCATCACCTCAAGCATTTATCCTTTGTGCTAAAAACAATCCAATTATAGTCTTAATTATTTTAAAATGTATAATGAGATTATTTTTTACTATAAAAATAATTTCATACATTTAAAATAATTAAATTATTTTAATGAAATAAAAAATAATAAAATTATTTTTTACTAGCACCTGTTGTGTTAGCAAATATTAGGTCTTATTTGTCTATTTTTTGGTACCCATTACTACCACCTCCACCTTTCTGACAACCCTTCCCAGACTCTGGTGACCATCCCTCTACTTTCTGTCTCCAAGAGTTTAATTGTTTTGATTTTTAGATCTTATAAATAAGTGAGAACATGCGATGTTTGTCTCTCTGTGCCTGGCTTGTTTCACTTAACATAATGACCTCCAGTTCCATCTGTGTTGTTGCAAATGATAGGATCTCATTTATTTTTATGGCTGAATAGTAATCCATGGTTTATATAAGTGCTACATTTTCTTTATCCATTTGTCTGTTGATGGACATTTAGGTTTCTTCTAAACCTTGGTTATTGTGAATAGTGCTGCAATAAATGTGGGAGTGTAGACATCTCTTCAACATACTGATTTTGTTTCTTTTGAGTATATACCTAGGAGAGGGATTGCTGGATCATATGCTAGCTCTATTTTTGTTTTTCTTGAGAAACCTCCAAACTGTTCTCCATAGTGGTTGTAATAATTTACATTCCCAACAAAAGTGTACCAGGGTTTCCTTTTCTCCATTTCTCCACATCCTCTTCAGCATTTGTTATTGCCCGACTTTTGGATAAAAGCCATTTTAACTGGGGTGAGATGATATCTCATTGTAGTTTTGATTTATATTTCTCTGATGATCAATGACATTGAGCACCTTTTTCTACACCTGTTGGCCATTTGTATGTCTTCTTTTGAGAAGTGTCTATTCAGATTTTTGCTCATTTTTAAATCATATTATTCAATTTTTTCCCATAGAGCTGTTTGAGCTTCTTATATATTCTGGTTATTAATCCCTTGTCAGATGGATAGCTTGCATATATTTTCATCTATTCTGTGGGTTGTCTCTTCACTTTGTAGATTTTTTCATTTGCTGTGCAGAAACCGTTTAACTTGATGTCATCCCATTTGTCCTTTTTGCTTTGGTTGCTTGTGCCTGTAGGGTATTGCTCAAGAAGTCTTCACCCACGCTAATGTCCTGAGAGTTTCCCCAATGTTTTTTTAAAGAATAATTTCAAAAATAATCAGGAGCATTGGAGAACTTCAAGAAATTTGAATAATGTATAATAAGGTTTACTGCCAGTTATATATTTGTAACTTAGGAAGGAAATATTCATAAATGAGAACTCTAAGGATGTTAATTATATAGAGTTCCATAGTTAGCAAAATGTATGTTGGTTACTAATATGCAAGTCTCTTAATTTTAAGTTCAATGATTTCTGTAATAGAGCTATAACAGATCTATGGCATTCAAAATTATTTTTAAAATGTAAAAAATTTCAATCTTCTCATTTTATGTATATGTAAAAGTAATATTTCTGTAGGGCTTTAAACATACATCAGAATCCTTTCATAAACATGACTTCATTTTTATCTTTACAATAATTTTGTGGGTTGAGTGTTTTATTATTATCAACATAAAAATAAGCAAACCAAGGCCCAGTGACTTGCCCAGCTCATGCAGCCTTTTCTGGGAAGTCTGCTACCAGAAGATAATTACACAATAAAACTGAGTTGCACAAACATTCGCCTTTTTGTATCATAATAGCTTATGTTTTATAATCCTGCATTGTTTCAAAGCGCTGTGCAATTGATTCTAAATTTAGTTTCCTAGTTGGGCTAAATGCCATAAGTATATTTTTTAAATCTATAAATTATTTTTCAATTTCAAAATGAAACTCTTTGATTTCACATAATTGTCCAAGGCCATTGCCATTTTGGCAGAGACAGGTGGCATAAAATGGAGCAGGACTCTTCGATGTTCCAGTAATGGCCATCAATTAACCTTTTAAAACTAAATATTATCTTTAAAAAAATAAAAACAACCCCCGTATTTAAGTATTTTCTAATACACACGGGAAAAAGCAATCTTCCAAAGGAAAGTAGCCAGAACCAAATATGACTTTGAAATATTGTACATGCTCCTGTGTGTGCTGGCTTTCTACCATTTGAAAATGATTGTTATCTACTCATGAGATTCCCAACCAAATTCTACAGAGTGATGGGAGCATTGGAAAGAGCCACCTGCTCCTGTAATGGTGAGAAGTTCCTGCAGAGAGCAGCATTTGGGGAAGCCAAATTGTTTGTGTTTCTTCCATTCCAATCACCCTGGTTAGGTCTCTGCCAGCATGCCTTTCTTTATCGTACCCCTTCCTTACTTCTATGACTTCCAGTAGAAAAATGGCAACAGACATTGGAATAATGCACCACTAGATGCATTTTTCTTTTCAATTCTTCTTGAAAACAAACATGCTGTAACTAGGAGAGAAAGAAAGGGACAAATTAGGAGTTTGTTCAATAAAAACATTCCTCAGGGTGGGATCGTCTGATGATTTGTACCAGAATTCTCCCAGGGTAGGCCAGGAATCTTTACTCTTAACAAGGTCGCCTTGTTTACATCAAAGTTATTTCATCATCAGTGGTATAGAACAGTGTTCCAAACATTTTAAAAGAATTGTATGTTCTGGCCGAGCATGGGGTCTCAGGCCTGTAATCCCAGCACTTTGGGAGGCCGAGGCAGGTGGTTCACAAGGTCAGGAGGTCGAGACCCTCTCGGACAACATGATCAAACCCCGTCTTTACTAAAATATAAAAAATTAGCTGGGCGTGGTGGCACGTGCCTATAGTCCCAGCTACTTGGGAGGCTGAGGCAGGGGAATTGCTTGAACCCAGGAGGCAGAGATTGCAGTGAGCTGAGATGGCGTCACTGCACTCCAGCCTGGCGACAGAGCAAGACTCCGTCTCAAAAA
>NW_012101587.1:6627310-6630595 GCF_000951045.1 Mandrillus leucophaeus | reverse complement strand
AAAAAAAAAAAAAAAAAAATTGTGTAGGGATCAAATAGGGTAGTTGGAATATCCATCCCCCTCAAACATTTATTATTTCTTTATATTGAGAACATTCCAAATTTTTCTTCCAGTTATTTTGAAATTTACAAAGGCGGGGTTTCATTGGCAAAGAAAGAAAATTAAGATTTAGTGGGAATATCTGAGAGAGTTAGAGAAACAATAATAGAAACCACATCCAACGTGGGCAAAGAAACGTTGGATATTTTCTTTCTTCCACTCTTCAACTATCAGAAATTCAGTATCTTTTCTTTACGTGGCCTGGAGGCATCAACTGACATGCATTTAAATTAAAAATCTCCAACATACTTATCAAGCATCTTAAAACAGTGGTGCTGCATTGGTATTTATTTTTAAGTTTCAATGTGTCTAAAATATTGTATGAACTGTACATTAAGTAGGAAATTACTAATTTTAAAAGAGCAGGCAGATGTTTTATTAGAGCTACAAATAAACAGCTATAAACTTTTTTTGACTGTGCTTCAAATGCTATTATCTAGATTCCTAACCAGTGAACAGATTCTAAAACATAATATTCCCATGAGAGGAATGCAGGAAGTTGTACTTAATCTTCTTTGTGTTTTTAAAGGCAGCAAGAATAGTAAAAAGGAATATCAATGATTAAGATGAAATAACTGACTATCTGACTATTTATAAAGAATTTACTGTGAATATATTGATAATTCAGCAGGCAAGAATATATACTTTCTTTGTAGATGATAATTTATAAAGTACAGACCAATATTTTGGGGAGATAAATTGTTTTAATGATGTAAATTGTGCAATATATATGCAAGCCTTTCTGTGCTCAAATTGGATGTTTAAATAGGTCACACATTTATCAACTTGTGATACATCTAAATTCCCATTATAAAATATATTTCCCGTTTCTATTCATGGCAATTTTCATGCTAATTAGTATTTTTTGCATTTCTACAATATGCATAAATTAGCATAAACGTCTGGCTATATGTCTAGAGTATATGTGAAAACGTTTTAAAAGCTAAGAATAATCTTCAGAGTTTAGCGTTGAAGTAAGAAGGGCTGTTAAATATTTGTAAAAATCTCATTTCTATAATGCAGTTTTTATATAAATAAAGTTTATTCAATGGATTTTTGACTGCACTTTTTTTGCAGATTAATAAATGATGTTTATTAAAATATTATAAAAATATAACACTGGAAGACCTCTACCATTTTGATCCTCTGTAAAACTGTATGCTGAACATTTCTATGTAATTTGAGTCCCCTTGTGTAAACATAGATTTATATAAAAAATCCAGACCTTCATGTTTCCTTAATTCTATAAAAAATATAAGTGTCTAGATTTTCATATTAGTGAAAAATGTTCAAGAACAATTGATTGACACAACTGCCTAGAAATTCAGAGCATGGTGTCTAGGAGGCATCTTGGCGTTGTTCAGACACGTATTCCCCATTCTTCCTGGGTGTCTGGTTTTCAAAGCAGTCTCATTACACTGAAGAACTCACCTTCAACACAGGGGGTACTGCTTTTTCCTTAGACAAATGCCCAAGAGATACCTAGAATGTGGCAAAGATAAGAACACAAATTAGAAGCGCAGACAGGTATGTCAGCTGCTATGGAATTTGTTAGTGTGCTGTGGGATTTTCCTATTCTCCATTCCCCTTGTGTGTTTTGGGGAAAATCTTGATCAGTTTACCTGGTTCCTGCTGTGATTTGAGTAGGCCTTGGATTAGGATCCAAATTACAGCCATACCATCTGCTGTTCCTGAGCTGTTTTTAAGAGTAAACACTTTTATAAGTCTAATATATTCATTATTTACAAGTATTGCTAAAAAGTTGTGAGCTATCATCAATATTCATTTGTAAATTTTATGGGATTACATACTTTATGTTTTTAATTTATTTACATGTATGTATCTTTATATTATATTTTATATTCATTTACACATTTTGTATAAATATTCGCTTTCTTTCCTTAGCTCTTTGAAGTGTATACTTATAATGGGTTATGTAGAGAGAGCTTCCAATATTTTCTCAGCCCTAAGGGTAAATATCAGGGTCAGGGAAGGAAAGTGACATATATTAGCGTGTGATACAATGTTAGGTATATTCTGTATATCACATCTTTATATCTTACACTAACCCTCTGAAGTAGGTACATTTATCTTCATTTTGACAAATAAGAAGATAGGGATATTAAGTAGTAGACCTAGTAGAAGCAAGCTCCCAAAGCCAGTGAGTGGCAACGCTGGTGTCTCAGCTGGGTTTATTTTACTTCAAGGCCTGAGGCCTTTTTATTATACAAAGTTATCCCCTTTAACATATCTGTTTAGGAGGTATTTGACTCATTTTAAAGAGAATTTAAGTGCATCCCAGTCATTTTTTAGGAGGTTGTTACTTGTTACTCTATTATTTCTGACACCTAAATTTCTAAGTTTTGAATCTGAACTAAGAGATGTTGACTACACATTATAAGCATGAATCATGGTTAATTTTTAAGTTGTTGTTCCTTGTGGTGGTTGTTGTAGGAGTGTGTGTGTATGTGTGTGTATTTGTTTGAATGCTCAAAGCATTTGAAAAGCATGTTTGAATTTATTCTATGAAACAAATCATATTAGTTATCCATTTCTAATGGGATGAATGATTCCAAAACCTGACCCAAAACCACCACCATTTTGTTGCCCACAGTTCTTAGTTGACAACTTGGTCTGGGCTCAAGAGGATCTATTTCTTGCTCCCTGCAGAGTGGTCCAGGCTCACTGTGGTCAGTTAGGGTCTAAAGGAGGTATAGCTGCTTCTGGAGGGTGTCACTGATAGTTGGGTCCTAACGTTGACATCTGAAATGGCTGAGACTGATGGAATGTCTCCCCCAAGAGGCCTGTTTTTCTACTTGGTGTATCATCTTCATGGAACCCAGCCTGGACTTGTTCACACAATGACAGATAGCATTAACGGAGGGGGAAATTATAAAACGGAAGACCTTTTGTGGCCAATGCTTGTCAGTCACACAGTATCACTCATGCTACCTTCTGCTTGTCACAGAAGCAGCCCACAGTCAAGGGATGGGGAAATAGACCTCATTTTCTCACAAAAGGAGATGCAAAGAGCTTGTCATTTGTAACTCACCATGAATATAGAACACAATGATTGTAATGAATGTTGTAATACCCAAACATCCCGAAAGAATCGAAATGTTCTTAGTTTGAAATAAAAATGAGTCCTATATTTTCCCCATCCAAAGACAATATATACATTTTTAC
>NW_012101587.1:6624802-6627260 GCF_000951045.1 Mandrillus leucophaeus | reverse complement strand
AGGTTGTTACTTGTTACTCTATTATTTCTGACACCTAAATTTCTAAGTTTTGAATCTGAACTAAGAGATGTTGACTACACATTATAAGCATGAATCATGGTTAATTTTTAAGTTGTTGTTCCTTGTGGTGGTTGTTGTAGGAGTGTGTGTGTATGTGTGTGTATTTGTTTGAATGCTCAAAGCATTTGAAAAGCATGTTTGAATTTATTCTATGAAACAAATCATATTAGTTATCCATTTCTAATGGGATGAATGATTCCAAAACCTGACCCAAAACCACCACCATTTTGTTGCCCACAGTTCTTAGTTGACAACTTGGTCTGGGCTCAAGAGGATCTATTTCTTGCTCCCTGCAGAGTGGTCCAGGCTCACTGTGGTCAGTTAGGGTCTAAAGGAGGTATAGCTGCTTCTGGAGGGTGTCACTGATAGTTGGGTCCTAACGTTGACATCTGAAATGGCTGAGACTGATGGAATGTCTCCCCCAAGAGGCCTGTTTTTCTACTTGGTGTATCATCTTCATGGAACCCAGCCTGGACTTGTTCACACAATGACAGATAGCATTAACGGAGGGGGAAATTATAAAACGGAAGACCTTTTGTGGCCAATGCTTGTCAGTCACACAGTATCACTCATGCTACCTTCTGCTTGTCACAGAACCAGCCCACAGTCAAGGGATGGGGAAATAGACCTCATTTTCTCACAAAAGGAGATGCAAAGAGCTTGTCATTTGTAACTCACCATGAATATAGAACACAATGATTGTAATGAATGTTGTAATACCCAAACATCCCGAAAGAATCGAAATGTTCTTAGTTTGAAATAAAAATGAGTCCTATATTTTCCCCATCCAAAGACAATATATACATTTTTACTATTTATAACATTTATCTGTTCAGGTAACCTCTTCTAATAGAAACATTCAGTTAGAGAAATTATCTGATATTCAGTGCTTAGCTGGAGTCAGAAATGATCAAATTTGACATTGACTGTTGAAAGGAGTACACTTTATTTCCTCTCCATGTGTAAATAAGGAGATTGACATATCAGCTGGAGTCATGGCACCTTTTTCTGTTTATCTGGCTACCTGATAAGTAAGAAGAGGTTTATTGAGAAGGCATATTATTTATTTATACTGATACACAACGCATGAAACCTAGCTAGGCTTATTTTTGCTTAAATCAGGTAAAGAAATAATGTCTGATTCTGGATACAATTCCAGTGTGAACCACAGATGCTATCAAGCAGATTATTACTATATAGTCAGCACCTAATGCAATATTTGAAGTCTGCAGCTGAGAAACTAGAAAAAATGACATTGAGAAATCAATATTCTTTTGGAAAAGCAGCCAATCAAAAGCAAAATATTGAATTAGACGATAAAATGCTTCATGTGCTGTTTTTATATGTTTATTTTTAAAGAAAAATCACCCAGTTACTCTAAAAAAAGTATTTTTTATTTTAAGGCACTAGTATGGTTTGCTATGGTATATTTCTTACTTTTTAGAAATGTAAATTTGTGGCCACTGGAAAACATAAAATCAGCCTTTCTACTAAGTTGAGAGGGAAAACAGGATAATACATCATTTTGAGATGGCAGCAAGCTTTGGTGAAGTGAACATAGCATAGGGAATTAGGAGAGGTAAAATTCCAACCAAGGTCCATTAAATTACTTATTTCTCTAACCTTGTTTTCCATGTATGTAAAATTTATGTTGTGTAATGATTGAGGGAGAGACTTCTGGCTATCAAGGGATAAAGTGGTAGGTTAATTTTCTTTACGCAAAGAAGAACAAAAACATATACAATTGTCAAATGCAACAATTTCAGAGCTCTGTAAATTGACTAAAGACAGACAACAAATTGATCATCTTTCTTCTTGAAAAATTATACATGGTAGAGATTTGAGTAAGAAGAGCAGTACTCTATTGCCTTTCTGCCTGAAATTGTTTCCCCCTTCTCCACAAATCAGTAAGTGGAAAAAGTTTTACCAGCATAAGTTCAGCCAGAAAAGCAGCAGCTTTTCAGGCAAAGGGAGCTGACTCGATCTGGAGCAAGGCAATAAACTTTGTGGTATTGTTAACTGTTGAAAACAAGCAGGGAAAACCCACCACTTTGCTAGCCCGAGATTGTAGTATCTGTTGGGGTAAATGATACACTACCCAAAAATAGAATGTGGAAGATTCTGGACATGAGAGAGCCATGGAAGGGCCAATTAGGCTCTTTGTACATTACAAGCTAATGTGCTTGACAGGCGAGGGCCAGGTGAAAAATAAAAGCCAAGGGAGACTTGAAAAATGATTGAACCTTGAATCCACTCTATGCCCTCCACACAGATTGGTAAGTAAAGGGTGTAATCCTTACAGTTAGAAGTGTTTGAGCACAGTGTGTGCCAAAATCATTGGTTGAGCTATAAATTATGATATATAGAAGCAATCACTAGGAAGCTAAGGTAAAA
Source organism: Mandrillus leucophaeus (assembly GCF_000951045.1). Lineage (NCBI taxonomy): Eukaryota > Metazoa > Chordata > Mammalia > Primates > Cercopithecidae > Mandrillus > Mandrillus leucophaeus. Next base: position 6,624,806 of record NW_012101587.1, on the reverse strand, counting down.
AAAA
>NW_012101587.1:6558473-6624752 GCF_000951045.1 Mandrillus leucophaeus | reverse complement strand
AGGGAATTAGGAGAGGTAAAATTCCAACCAAGGTCCATTAAATTACTTATTTCTCTAACCTTGTTTTCCATGTATGTAAAATTTATGTTGTGTAATGATTGAGGGAGAGACTTCTGGCTATCAAGGGATAAAGTGGTAGGTTAATTTTCTTTACGCAAAGAAGAACAAAAACATATACAATTGTCAAATGCAACAATTTCAGAGCTCTGTAAATTGACTAAAGACAGACAACAAATTGATCATCTTTCTTCTTGAAAAATTATACATGGTAGAGATTTGAGTAAGAAGAGCAGTACTCTATTGCCTTTCTGCCTGAAATTGTTTCCCCCTTCTCCACAAATCAGTAAGTGGAAAAAGTTTTACCAGCATAAGTTCAGCCAGAAAAGCAGCAGCTTTTCAGGCAAATGGAGCTGACTCGATCTGGAGCAAGGCAATAAACTTTGTGGTATTGTTAACTGTTGAAAACAAGCAGGGAAAACCCACCACTTTGCTAGCCCGAGATTGTAGTATCTGTTGGGGTAAATGATACACTACCCAAAAATAGAATGTGGAAGATTCTGGACATGAGAGAGCCATGGAAGGGCCAATTAGGCTCTTTGTACATTACAAGCTAATGTGCTTGACAGGCGAGGGCCAGGTGAAAAATAAAAGCCAAGGGAGACTTGAAAAATGATTGAACCTTGAATCCACTCTATGCCCTCCACACAGATTGGTAAGTAAAGGGTGTAATCCTTACAGTTAGAAGTGTTTGAGCACAGTGTGTGCCAAAATCATTGGTTGAGCTATAAATTATGATATATAGAAGCAATCACTAGGAAGCTAAGGTAAAAAAAAATAAAGATTGAAAAACATTGAGTCCTCAGTAGCCACATACTCAACGGAGCAAGGGAGATGGATTCCACAGAGGAAAAAAAGAAGACGGGGAAAAAACCCACGAATCTCAGGAAAACAAAGATAAATATTGAGTATTAAGTAAAATGTTTAGCTTTCAAGAAAAATATCTGAGATGTGCTGAAACTCAGGCAAACATTTATTAGTACAACTATGTACAAATTAAAAGAAACTATAATTAAATGTTAAATAAAATATAAAAAGTAAATATGAAATCAATAAATGTGAACTCTCAACAGAAAAGTAGAAACTATAAAAAAGAAATAAATAGAAGCTCTAGAGTTGAAAAATACAATTGAAGTTAAAAAATCACAAGGGAGGCTCAACAGCAAACTTGGGATGATAGAACAAAATACTTTCCCTTGAAGACAGATCATTGGAAACAGTCCAATCTGAAGAACAGGAAAAAAGATTAAAGACAAATAAACACTCAGAGACCTATAGGACACCATTTTGTGTCAACATGCATATAATAGGAGTTTCATAATGACACAAGTAAAAGTGCGTAAAGGTATTTGATGAAGGAAGATACAGGATGAAAGGAAATATTAATAACGCTAGATAGTATCTCAGATACACAGAAAGTAATGAAGATCACCATTGAAAAGTGTGTGTTTAAATAGAAAATATTATGTATGTGTATGAACCCTAAGGTTTTATGGATTCTGTATTTGTGTATTCACATACTCACTGAAATTTATTTACAACTCCAGAATCCATACTCAGGGCTTTTGCAGTCATTCAGAGGCATACACAGAGCAGTAAAAAGTCAAAGTCACTCAATGTACACAGTCTTTGCTGGAGTTCAGGCCAAGGCAATGCTCTGCTTTATTTCACTGTACTACCATAAACAAGTATCCTTTTTATGGTCTATTGAGTACCATATTTTTGTTCTTTTTTTGGTGATTTTGTTGCTGACAATGGCCCTCAAGCATAGTGATGAAGTACTGTCTAGCATTCCTAAGTATAAGAAGGCTGTAGTATGCCTTACAGAGAAAATACGTATATTACATCAGCTTCATTCATGTATGAGTTATAGTGTCATTGGCTATAAGTTCAATGTTAATGAATCGACAATATACAGTATATTAAATAAGGTGTGTTTAAACAGAAACACACATAAACAAGATTAAATATTGATTGGTTGACTAAAGTTTATCGGGACCAGAGTGTCAAAGAAACATAATCATAATTTTCCCTAGAAGCGACAGTTCAGTATTCACTAACTGATTGTTTGCAGTGACATTATAGAACACAACTATCATGTATGGGGAGAACTGAAAATACATGTATAGATGTGCATGTGGGTTTGTGAATGTGTAATTTCTCCTTTATTTTTTTAATTAAAACATTTTTTTTTCCACACCTGTAATCCTAGCACTTTGGGAGATTGAGGTGGGCAGATCACCTGAGGTCGGGAGTTTGAGACCAACCTGACCAACATGGAGAAACTCCGTCTCTACTAAAAAATATAAAATTAGCTGGGCATGGTGGTGCATGCCTGTAATCGCAGCTCCTCAATGGGCTGAGGCAGGAGAATCACTTGAACCCGGGAGGCAGAGGTTGTGGTGAGTTGAGATCGTGCCACTGCATTCTAGCCTGGGCAACAAGGGTGAAACTCCATCTCAAAAAATAAAATAAAATAAAAAGAAAACAAAATAAAATACATAAATAAATAAAATGAAAAATAAATTTAAAAGCAATAACATTAAGAGTATTTGCTGGTTTATAACAATTATATGATATAAATGATAATAATTGGACACAGGAAAGGGTAGAAAATAAAACCATATGGGAGCAAACCTGCTACATTTTACCAAAATAAAGTAATTATCTGAAATAGATTATAATAATCTAAGATATATATGATAACCCCTTGAACAACCATTAAGAAAATGAAACAAAACGTAGCTTAAAAGACCGCAACAGTGCATTTAAAATGGCCTACTAAAAAGTATTTATGTTGCACAAAAACGGCAGCAAATGAGAGCAGAGGAATGAAAAAAGATATCAGACATAAAGAAACAAATAGCAAAATTACAGATATAAACCCAGCAACATTAATACTTACAGTAAATGTGAATAGACTACATCTTTTATTCAAGGGACAGAGATTGTCGAACCAGATAAAAAGCCAGGTCCAACTGCGTGATGGATACATTTACAAGCAACTCACATTAGATTCAAAGGCAAAAATAGGTTGAACATAAAGGATGGAAAAGGTACACCAAGTACACCGTAACCGACCTGGCACTATAAATTAGTATCACAAAATATACCTTTAAGACCAGAAATCTTACTAGGATAAAACAATTATTTCATAATTAGAAAAGCTTGAACAGGAGGTAGATGTACTTTTTAAAATTTGTACTTTTCTTTACTCTTCCCACTAAGTATAACTAAAATCCCTGAACATCATCTGTAAAACAAACATGAGAAAATTGCAAAAGGTGAGGAAGAGAAGGCAGGCTGGCAGGAGATCTTGAGAAACAGCACAAGGTGAGTTCCTTGACTTTTCTTTTGCCTTTTTTATGCCAAATTGGAGCTGAAGCAGCTGGCAACCTTGAGATGTCAGTGAGCGTGGTGAAAATAAGTTAATTGATTTTTAAAAGCCTCTTCAAAGCCAGAAAAATTCTCTTCCGTCAATAAAAGAATCTGGAAAGAGACGTCCTAACACAACAGAAAACGTTATACAGTAACTGCTCTAATCCAGTCAAACATCACAACCCCAGAAGTCAAGACTTTCTGAGACTGTAACAAAGCACCCCAACCCCACCAGCGTGGTACAGAGAGTGTGGCTAGGGGCCAGGGCTCTCCTTCCATTGTGGCACTGGAGGCCATAGGGGAGCACCCACATGGCACTGCCACCCTTCCCAGCAGAGGAAGTGTCAGGTGAGGCCTAGAGGGAAACGGAAAATCCCATCCCCACCCAGCAGTAACAAGGAGCCTCCCCCACCCCACCCAACCTGGGAGTCAACAGAGACAGAGTGAGAAACCTGGAAACCATGAGATGATGTCTCCTCTTCCCCTACTGCGGTGGTCTCAGAGGAAGTCAGCTACTGCCAAAGTTTAAGTAAGATGCAGTCTCATCACATAGCACCAAGGTCCAGAAACATCATGTGACAATATTCAATCTCTATTCATGATAGAAACTCTCAATGACAATAAAAATAGAGAGAAACATTCTCAAGTTATAAAAACCATCTGCCCCAGAATTATAGCTAACGTTATTCATATTGGTGAAAGGCTGAATGGTCTCACCCTGTGGTTGGGAACAGAGAAAGATACCCACGTTTCTATTCAAAATTTTTATTGGAGTTTTTAGTCTGTGCAAGAAAAAGAAACAAACAGAATAGTGACTGTAAAGAAAGATGTAAAACTGTCTATATTTGCAGATGGTATGGCCTTGTATGTAGAAATTTCGAAGGAATGCACACATACAAAACTTCTCACATTAACAGAATCTTTTGCAAAGTCTCAGGATATAAGATCAGTATTCAAAAATGAATTGCATTTATGATATCAACAAATGATCTGAAAATTAAGAAAATAATTTTACTCACAATAGCATGAAATAGTTTCTTAGTAATAAATTGAATAAAAGAAGTATAAGTTGTCTTCCTGGAGTGTGCCTTTCACTTCCCTCATGGCAGCTCACCAGAACAGGTCTTCCTTAAGAGCACTTTGTACCTACCACGGGCAGCTTGTTTTAGTAGCAACAGCATGGACTTCTGGACTAATTACTTCACTTCTCCAAGCCTCACTGTTGTAATCTTCAAAAATCAGCATTATAAAACTCGTTCAATTGGGCTGTGGTAGAATTTAACATTTTAGATTTTTCCTCTTTTCTCGTCTCATTCCTTTCTTTTACCTTTCTTTCCTCCTTACCATCTCTCCTTCTCTTCCTTCTTTTTTTTTTTTTTGAGACGGAGTCTCGCTTTGCCACCCAGGCTGGAGTGCAGTGGCCAGATCTCGGCTCACTGCAACCTCTGCCTCCCGGGTTCAGGCCATTCTCCTGCCTCAGCCTCCCAAGTAGCTGGGACTACAGGCGCCGCCACCGCGCCCGGCTAATTTTTTTTGTGTGTGTGTGTGTTCTTAGTACAGACGGGGTTTCACCGTGTTAGCCAGGATGGTCTCGATTTCCTGACCTCGTGATCCGCCCGTCTCGGCCTCCCAAAGTGCTGGGATTACAGGCGTGAGCTACCGCACCCAGCCCTCTTCCTTTTTGCAAATATTTTTAAAGTATTGACTCTGTCCTGGATGGTGCTCTGAGGCTTGAGGTTTATCAGAACAAGACTAAGGAGGTCTCTGACCTCATGGAGTTTACTGTGCATTTAATATATCTGGCACAGGGCTGGAAACACGTGTTTCTCTTCGCAGTTCTCCTCCCCTTCTGTCTGCCCTGTGATACTCATCAGAATTTAGCTGCCCAAGTTTTACTAGCATATAAACAAATACTAGAAAGAGACTCATCAAATAGTTAAGAGTATTTGCTTTGAGGGGTGGAATTGGAGGTCAAAGAAGCAAGGGGATTTACTGTTTTTATTTGTAAACTCATTGTTTGACTTTGTCAAAATGTGTATATGCCTTTCTAATTAAAATATAATCAATGCAATGAAACAGTGGTGGTAAACAAAAAGCCAAACATATTTTATCAGTAAATCTCTTTCCCTCATGCCTTTTCCCTCACCGATTGTGCCTTTCTGTTTAGGAATGGTAATAGGTTGGAATAGTCTTTTGTCTAAAGAGCTTGAGAATATGTTTGTATTTCAGCACACGCACTGTCCTTCTCTGCCTCTGTCTCTGTTTCTCTCTCTGTCTTCCTGTTTCTCTGCCTTTCTCTGTCTCTCTGTTCTCTCTCTCTCTCCCCCTCTCTCACCATCCCTTCTGCTTCTCTGTGTCTCTTTCTATCTCACACACTCTTTTTCTGCCCCCTCCCATCCCACTTTCCATACACTGCATCATACCTGGGTTTACCTTCCACTAGTCTCTCCTGCTTTAGCCCCTGTGCATGTTCTTGAAAGTTCCCTTGAGTTCAGTGTGGGATCTGCGGGAAAGGAGAGATGAAGTGAGGGGCTTGAACTCATTTGTTCAGCAGGGAAAAGGGGGATTTTCTCTCACTTGCATTCATTTTCTGTCTTCTTTCATTGTCCAAGTGATAAACAGATAACGGAGAACTCTGATGATGATATAACTCGAGTAAAATAGGCCAGACAACTGCACTTGCTTCTTTTTTAAGTCTTAAGCCAGAGAGGCAAATGAGTACCTGAATTTCACAAGTGCTCTAGCCAAGGTATCTGGGATAGCAGATTATGCCTGGCTCCAGTGTTAGGAGTTAAGCAAGCGCTGACTCAGCAGGTCTGCTCAGCCGTGGACACCCCCAGGAACCTCTAGCCGTGTTGGGCAGTTGGTGGAGGATTTGTGATCCTAGACAAACACCTTTACATCCTTAAAATAGATTTTTTAAATTTCCCTATTATATCTACTTCTTGATAAATCTCTTCCCAAGGTCTTGTGTCCTGGTTGCTAGACAAGCAATTACTTGTTATAATTGTTAATAAAGTAATGAATATTGATGTAACCTGAAAATCTTAACTAAGAGACTGTTCAAAAACTAAATTTATGTTATTGAATCAGATCAATATTTTCAGAAACAAATATCTATAGAATCAGAGTGTTTCAAATATTCTTATTAAATGGGATAATTTTCAACTAAAATTTTAGTAAAACTAGTTTTTCTTTTTTACTTGTTAGATGGATCATTCTGCAATTACTTATATTAACATGAGTATCATTTTATTGGCTCAGTGGCACATTTTAACTTCATATCCAATGAAAAATAATAGGCACCATTATACTTTATATAGTAAATGGTCTTACTTTATTCGCCTACATATTAAATGGTCACAGGACTCCATGTCAAGAGTTTTTTTTTCTGGTTTCTTTCTTCATCCCCTCGACATTTTAAATCATCTGTTGTTGATGATGATACTAATGGATGTAGCTAGAACTGAAGTTATCAGTCTTTTTTTTTTTTTTTTTTTTTGAGACGGAGTCTCGCTCTGTTGCCCAGGCTGGAGTGCAGTGGCCGGATCTCAGCTCACTGCAAGCTCCGCCTCCCGGGTTCATGCCATTCTCCTGCCTCAGCCTCCCCAGTAGCTGGGACTACAGGCGCCCGCCACCTCGCCCGGCTAGTTTTTTGTATTTTTTAGTAGAGACGGGGTTTCACCCTGTCAGCCAGGATGGTCTCGATCTCCTGACCTCGTGATCCGCCCGTCTCGGCCTCCCAAAGTGCTGGGATTACAGGCTTGAGCCACTGCGCCCGGCCAAGTTATCAGTCTTAATATGCTACCCTGATTTACTTTCCATGGATATTGAGAAAAACTCAGTATTCCTTGGTTTAAATCCATCAGAAAGAATCTTCATGGAGAATTTAGGAACTGGAACGAAAGGTCCCATTTAGGCTGAGTATTGAGAAGCACCAGCCCATCTCCTGGAGATGAAAGAGGCAAAGCCAGAGCAGGACATAAGGAGGAGGAAGGACAGGAGTCCAGCAGATCTGGCTCATGGTGCTGACGTCATGAAGAAATGTCTTTTTACTTTATAAGCCTCTTCAACTTCTAACATGTGCTTACTAATTAGCTTTAGATTGGAAATTTCTTACGATTAAGCTGCTAAACACCTCATGATTAAATAATGAGAGATCTGCTAGAAAGACTGTGATTACGTGATACGGGCAGGTATGTTGTATCTGGTTAAAAAAATCCATTAACCAAATCTCCAATTCCCTAGTGGATAGTTAACTGAGATGTCACTGACCTGAAAGAGTGTTGTAGAAAAGATATGACTTTCAATATCGTTTAGATAGGTTCAGATGGGTACACAGAGGGAAAAAAATGCAATTTTTAAAAGTAGGTAAATTTGAAAGTATTATTAACACTGATGTGACTTCATTTACTAATCACATCACTGTCCATTACATTATGAAGTAATAGCTCTTAATAGCAAAAACGGTACTTCATTGAAGTCATTATATTAGTGACAATGCTTCTGTCAGCAACTTTCCAAACATGTCCACAGTCTCCATGGCTTTCCATTGTTTTTCATTTTTTAGAGTATTGACTCGAGTTAATATTTTAACCTTTATTGCTTTTGCCACACTTTTTGATCATTTACTTTATTACATTTATTGTATTAGTTTCAGAGTTTCTGTCAAGGTCATAACATCTTAAACATGGAGATGGACTCTCAAATCTTTTAATATCTTTTTCTATTTTAATTAATGTAAGGTTTAAGAGTGGAGTAAAGCAATTTCAGTAGTTGATCTAAAATGTATCGCATACCGATATTATTCAGTTCAAGGAGCCGCTTAACAGTACACAGAAATTTTTTTATTAACCTTTTTCAGTGCTACAAAATGTGTGTTAGTTCCATCACTTACTTAAAATGTTCATTATATCTACAAAATATATATTGTATATAACATATATATTTTTATATCCATGAACTGATATCTCAACTGTCCACTAATATATATATTATATATATTGTTGCTGGATGGAGATATATATATATATATATCCATATATGAAAGATTTGAACTCTCAAATCTTTATATATATATCTCTCTCTCCATCCAGCAACAGTTTTGACTTTTTGTCTCTATTGGACTCCTGGGTTAATTTTAGTTGGGATCCTGGAAGAGATAACCAGTTACTGAGGTTGAAAACATTATCATTTATTATAATCTTGTAAAATTCTTACGTTTTCTGCCAGCAAAGGACTCTATATTCAGTATCAAAATATTGCTCTTTGTAACCTCAGTATATGATTATTGATTTTACCCACTCACATAATCTATATATTGTATTTGACCAAAGGCCATAGAATAAAGAGAAACCATACTCCATGAATTGAAGATCAAAGTTTACCTAAAATATGAAATTTTTTTAGTTTGTTTGCTTTTTTTTGGATACTGACTACAGCTTTCAAAGAGAAACAAAATAGCTGTGATTCTCTTTAGAAACAATGTGCCCCCTCACATACACACGTGCACAAAAAGTGTAAAAGACAAATGTGTAAATATTTATATTGTATAAGGGTGTTTAGATATTTAGTGTAGGGATTTTTAAAATTTTTCTACATTCTTGCATTATTTACCTTTTCATATTTTGGTTGTGCAATACAGATTTTACATACAATAAATTCTGCAACTCATTAAAAAATGTACAGCTTATTCAGAGTGGTGGAAGAAAATACTTCCACATCATTTATACTTAATTATTTATAATAATCTTGTTGTGCCTTTAAACTATAGTAACTATGAATTATAGTTACTATAGCAAATATGAGACAGGGATAATTGAATTTCCGTTAGAATAGTGACAAGGTTAAAAAAGAATATTTTCTCTTCTGAAAGAGAATACAGCTATTGATGCTAGTAGCTTATCACATTTCAGCAGTTAATCAACATTTATTAAATAGCTTAGCTAGCATGGATTTTGTTTTTAATTCTCTTTGTGTGGTGAATCACATATATTGATTTGCATATATTGAACCAACCTTGCATCCTAGGAATAAAGCCTAATTGATAGTCATGAATTAACCTTTGATGTGCTGTTGGATTCAGTTTGGTCATGTTTTGTTGAGGAATTTTGTGTCTACATTCATCAGAGACATTCACCTGCAGTTTTCTTTTTACAGTGTGTCTTTATCAGGTTTTGGTAACAGGATGATCCTGGCATTGTAGAATAAGTTAGGGAGGAGTCTGTCTGCTTCCATTATTTTGGAATCATTTCAGTAGACTTGGTACTAACTATTCTTTGTATGTCTGATAGAATTTGGCTGTTAATCCATCTGATCCAGGGCTATAAACAGGTTTTTTATTACTTATTTAATTTCAGAACTCAACATTTACTTGATCAGGGTTTCAATTTCTTCATGATTCAATCTTGGGAGGTTGTGTGTTTCCAGGAATTTATCCATTTTTCTCTAGATTTTCTAGTTTATATGCATAAAGGTTTTCATAATAGTCTCTGATGATCTTTTTTTATTTTTGTGGGATTGGTTGTGATTTTTGTCATTGTTGTCATTTTTGATTGTGCTTATTTGGATCTTCTCTCTTTTTTATTTGCTAATCTATCTAACTGTCTATCAATCTTGTTTATTCCTTCAAAAAAATCAACTTTTGGCTCCATTAATTCTTTGTATGGATTTTTTATCTCTATTTTACTCAGTTCTGCTCTGATTTTTGTTCTTTCTCTTTTTTTTCTAGTTTTTTCTTTTATTCTGCTATCTTTGAAGACCATTTTTCTTATTTTTCAATTTCCTTTATGTGTAATGTTATTATTATTATTATTATTATTAGAGACAGAGTCTTGCTCTATTGCCCAGGTTGGAGTGCAGTGATGCAATCTCAGCTCACTGCAACCTCTGCTTCCTGGGTTCAAGTGATTCTCCTACCTCAGCCTCCTAAGTAACTGGGATTACAGGTGTGCACCACCACACCTGACTAATCTTTGTATTTTCAGTAGAGACGGGGTTTGGCCAGGCTGGCCAGGCTGGCCTCAAACTCCTGACTTCAAGTGATTGCCCACCTCGGCCTCCCAAAGTGCTGGGATTACAGGAGTGAGTCACCATGCCTGCTAGATCTTTAATTTGAGATCTTTCTAACTTTTTGAAGTAAGTGTTTAGCAGTATAAACTTTTCTCTAAACACTGCTTTTGCTGCAACCCAGAGTTTTTTGGTGAATTGTGTGTTTGTTTTCATTTACCTCAATGAATTCTTTTTTTTTTTTCCCTTAATTTTGTTGTTTACCCAAAAGTAATTCAGGAGAAATTTGTTTAATTTACATGTAATTGTGGTTTGGGGCTATCTTTCTGGCATTCATTTTTATTTTTATTCCATTTTGTTCTGGGAGTATGGTTGGTATGTATTCCATTTTTAAAAATTTATTGAGACATGCTTTATGTCTGAACATATGGCTGATCTTAGAGTATGTTCCATGTGCAGATGAGAAGAATGTATATTCTGTGGTTGATAGGTGGAGTGTTCTGTATAGTTCAAGGACTGACAAAAAAAAAAAAAAACAAAAAAAACACACACTACATTTCTTTTCTCCATTTTGGACAAGATTCCCATCTGCAACACATGTCTCAAGTTAGACCCTAGGGCAAATTCAGTTGATTTCTAATTTGAGATTTGTTTCTCCCTATCGTAATTAAGTTCAAGGTCTAGGGAACATAAAACGTTCTCCATTCAGACTCCATTTCCTATCGCACTTTCTTCCTTTTTTTTTTTATTTCTGTAGGACACATTCCTTCCTCCACACAGCTCCTCAATTCTAAATATTAGTTTTCTCACTTTGGGAAGGATACTAAGTCAACACTAAACTGATGTTTTATCATCTACAACATACATATATCAATATCTACCACATAGGGTTGCTGTGAAGAACAAGTGATAATGTGTATTAAATAAATTTAATAGTATCTTGTTACTTAAAAATGCTGGATGTTATGGCTGTTATGTATTTTTCAAGATCCTGTTCAGGCATCACCTATTTTGTGAGTATCTCCAGTTCCCTTCTCTTCTCTATGCCTATACTTCTCTCTGTACACAGCTTTCACCTTTCTTATACCATTGCATTTTTATTGCTTTTTGTCTGTCTTTCCTACCGTGAAATCCTTGAAGTCAGGGGCTGCAGCGATCACATTACCCAACATAAATTCATAACTCACAGAATTTTTAATATGATTAAGGTTAGGAATATTGTGAAGATCTAAAGGCAACAAAGATATTTGGATATGCCACTAAGCAAAGAAAGGTATGAACATTTTTAGGGTCAATACTGAAAAGGATTGGATTCTACAGCCAGCAGAGACATCAAAAGCAAAATTGGTCATTTTGGGTTTTCCAGGGGCAGCCTTCCTATTAAACATTTCTGTTATCAGCTAAAAAGTATGACTATTCATTGGTTATCTACAGAGTTTAGATATTCTGAACACTTCAGCTTACCATCTGGTGTTAGTGTAACAAATGAAGGAATTGCAGCCGAACAGTCCTTTAACCAGACGATGAGCATGTTCAAGTCATTCTGTTTAGTTCTTGCTTCCTTTCTGTTCCTTTCAGCAATTAAACATGTTGTGCGTCATGATACAAAAGTATATCTAGATCAACAGGGTTTGTTCATGTTTCAGAGTCTCATTTCTCTCTTGGGATGATTTAATAATGGTTTATGTATGAAGTAGGGCTTGCAAGAAGGTGGGGGAAATAAGGGCCACCCGTGTCTAGGGCACACCAGTTGCTAAGCTACTTCTTCAGAAAACATGAGTTAGAAACTTCCCAGCCTTTTATGGGGGATGAAAATCTCATCATTCCAAAGGAGATGATAATATTTATAAGAAATAAAGTTTAATTCCTTCAGTTCCAATAAAAGTTGAGAAGGTCTCAAGGGTTTTAACTTTGCATAGCTTGATGGCTTAAGTAATTCTCATCATTGTTGTGAAAAACTAATGAATAAGAATACAATTCTAAGAATTTGGGGATACTAATTTTTTAATAGTTCTTTTCAACTTGTGATCTGTTCTCTTGGCTGAGTGGAAAATGAGCATAAATTGAACAAAAAGGAAATTAATTTATCTTATTTTTTTTTTGCCCCAGTTGAAATTTAGAGCTATAGCTACGACCACCTGAAATCTCTGTAAGAGATGCTAAATGGCCTTTTCCTCCTCATTTTATAGTCTCCATTGAGGAATGGGAATATTATGTGACTTACATTATAGCAAATAATTTTTAAAACATGGTTTGTATTATAGGATGGTTTATAAGCAATCACTGACTGATGATTTGGTGAGTAGTTTACACCATTTGCTTCTTTAAAAAAAAATTCAATTCCTTCCTCTAGATACACTGTTCACAGCTGTGGTCTGAAAGTTTGTGTTCCCCCAAATTCATATGTTGAACCCTAATCCTTTATGTGGAAGTATTGTAAGGTGTGGGCTTTGGGAGATGATTAGGTCATGAGGATGAAGCCCTCATGAATGGAATGACTGCTGTTGTAATACACACCCCAGTTGCCTTGCTCCTTCCGTTATATGAGGACAGAGCCAGAAAGTGCCGTCTATGAGGAATGGGCCCTCACCAGAGAATCGGCTGGCTTCTTGATCTTAGACTTCCCAGCCTCCAGAATGATGATAAGCCAGCTGTTGTTTACAAGCCACCCTGCCCATGGAATTTTTATTTTTTTATTTTTTTATTTTTTTATTTCTTTGAGACGGAGTCTCACGTTGTCGCCCAGGCTGGGGTGAGTGGCGCCATCTCAGCTCACTGCAAGCTCCGCCTCCCGGGTTCCCGCCATTCTCCCGCCTCAGCCTCCCGAGTAGCTGGGACTACAGGCGCTGCCACCTCACCTGGCTAGTTTTTTGTATTTTTTGTAGAGACGGGGTTTCACCGTGTTAGCCAGGATGGTCTCCATCTCCTGACCTTGTGATCCGCCCACCTCGGCCTCCCAAAGTGCTGGGATTACAGGGATGAGCCACAGCGCCTGGTCCTGCCCATGGAATTTCTGTTACAGCAGCCTGAACAGACTGAGACATTCATTCTTCTTCTCATCTGCTCTGTGGCCTGAGGCAGGCTTTACTGTCTACATCACCAAGGAACCCTTACCGTCTGGCTTCCAGCTGAGTTTGGCCAATGAGACATAGCAGAACTATATGAGAAGGTAAAAGCTTGAGAAAGAGGTCAGGGTATTTGCTCTTCTCCCTTCCTTGCTTCCTGAGGCCACAGGTCATTTGGATCACAACTAGAGCTCTCTCCAGGTTCTGCAGAAATAACACATTTCTACAGTTTCTTGTTTCTGGATTCTTTACTATTTCTTCTCTGGTCCCTTAACTCTTTTCACAATGCTATAAGGAGTCTGATGCTTCGTTCATTGCTCCTCTGGGTTAGCCATGTTCCTCTTTCTGTATAAATGCAGAATTTGTTACCAAGAGTAGACCTAGGAAACTGACTTCCAAAGCGGAATTCTGGGATTGTGTTGCTCGCATATTTGATGAGCTCACACAGTAATATCAAGACTACTCAAGTTTCTCTGTGTAGTGACTTGAGATGGAGGGAAGAATGAGACACTCACAGGTCAATATCTCGTGATATTTATTCACTTCATGGGTGTATTAGTTATTCATCACTGTGTAACAAGTAACCTCAAAATTTAGTGGCTTCAAGCAATAAACACTAATGATCTTACAGTTTCTGTAGGGCATGAAGTCAGGAGTGTCTTACCTGGTATTTTAGGTATTTCTGACTTACAGACTTCAAAGAGGTTGCAGTTGAAATATCTGCTGGGGCTGCAGCCATCTGTTGGCTTAACTGAGGGTAAGAAATCTGCTTCGAAGATGTCCCACCTTTATGTTTCTTGCTGGCTGTTGGCAAGAGGACTCAGCTCTTTACCGTGTAGGCGTCTTCATAGGGGCTAGCTAAGTATTGACATGAAACTGGTTTCTCCTTGCAGGTCGAGGGTAAGTAGGAAGCCACATGCTTTTTGTGTGTCTGATATAGAATTCACAAACCATTGCCTCCAGCTCATTCTGAACATTAGAAGTAAGTAGCTAAGTTTAACCTACACTCAACCAGGGATGGGAGAGTGGGATTAGGTTTTACCGTTTAAAGAGGCTATCTAAGAATTTGTGGACATATTTTAAACCATTACAGGGCAATAGTGACCACAGAGTTTATGGAATATCTGATTGTTTTTTATTGTCCCTGAAATATTACACATTTTATTGTCGGTGAGATACTACATGGTACAAAAAATTCCAATGTTCATTGTACAAATATAGACAAACTGACCACCTTGAATGCTTGTCTCAATGTATCATGAAGAATCTGAAAGCCTCTATGATGACTTTAACAGGAGGTCTTATTTCCTGTATTTACAGGGTCAGCCTGGCTGAGTATTAAATCCGTGGACTGCTTTTAAGTGTCACAAGGTTACAAGGCCAAAACAAGTGCTCAGTCGTGTCAGATTTTCTGTGCTAAAGTAGGGGACTGGTTATGAAACAGTGGGATCTGAGATGTGAGATGAGAACCTTTGAAGATAAAGGGATGAGTCTGAGACACTGAACCTCCAGTCCTCAAACCTTCCTTGTTTCTACCTAGGAAGCTATAAGATTCTTCTTTTGCATAAAAATGTTTTAATGCCTCTTCCCGCAGAGGTGCTTTCTTAGGAGATGCTAATTCTTCTCAGGCCCTATCCCCACTAGAACTCATTGCCTCCTAATGCATAAAGATAATTAAATCTTAGCATAGCTGAGACAGAGAAGGGGAAGACCTGCTCAGGATGAGGAAACGATTAAACTAAAGGGGTTTTGCCTATTTTAATTCTTAGGTATCTAGGAAACATATGGCGGAAGATATTATAAGAGTACTAGACAAAGGAAAACAAAAGATAAGATTGGGTGAAGATGAATTTATTAAAATAGATGAACTCACTCAGGATTTAGAATTTAATAAATTGGCTCAAGCACTGTCCATAAAGAACTACGTATGCTTTATGGGTTCTCTTGCCACCCCACTAAAGGGAATTAGAGAACATACACCTAGAGCTTAGAATAAAGCCTTTCTTTCTGCTGACCATTCTCTTACATTTTCAAGGCAATACTTGCTTTGCCACTGAGCCCTGGTAGAGACTGAGTTTCTAACAGTGGACCCACAAGTGATTATATAGCATGAGCTACTTGTCAGGAACTAGACTCTACCAATCAAAAACTGAACTAACCATCCATGAAATCATAAATGTAGCTGTAACAGCAACATTCTTAAATAAATGAAAATGATGTAGAGAAAACTGGCCTGAGGAGGGAAGGTAGGTGTGAGCATATTGCATGAGCAGGTAGCTCAGAATCCCAATTCCGCTATTTCATCACCTCTGCAACCTACACTCTGGTCTCATGGGGAGTTTCCACGGACGAATTACGAGAGCAACAAAAAGCACAGACATGGCTTACAAATGGGTCTACAAGGTATGCTGGCACCAACCAGCTGTGGATGGCTACTTACATTAGAATGAAACCAAGGCTGGCCATGAAATACATTTCTGTAGAGAAGAGTAGGCATAGCATGAGGTAATTTATCTGATTGTCCACTTTGCATGACAGTGAGGTAGAACTCTTATTTTAAACATCGATGATAGGTGGGCTGAATGGTGAGAAATTTGGAAGTAGCGGAATGTAAGGCTAAGGGAATATTATTGGAAGAACAAAGAGGAAGTTGTGTGTATATGAACTTCTTGTGCCAAGTCATCCATGTACTGTGCAAATGCCCCCAGAGAATGCTCTTATTAGGTGGAGAAGATCATCCATCCAGTGGGTATTATCCAGCCTCTTCCTCTCCTCTCTGCTCCATGCTCCCTGCTGCTTGCTCAATGAGCCTTTGTCCAGAAGGGCCATGCCAACAGGAATGGAGGCTATGCATGGGCTCAACAATTAGGATTTCACACTGCCAAGACTAATCTGGCTACTACTGTTACTAATTACTCACACTGTCAATGACAAAGACAAAAGCAAAATTCTCGGGATGGACCCACAGGAATCAACTGGTTAGGATTATTACATTGAACTACTTCCACTATGTGGGGGGCGGTTAATGATTCATCCTCATGAGAATAGATGTATGTCCCAAATTTATATTTGCCTTCCCTTCCTACGTTGCTTCTACCAGCGGCACAATTTGTGGACTTACTAAATGTTTTATTCATCACGGCAATGTCCCAAGCAATGTAAGCTCTGATTAAGGAGTTCTTTGCAGGGTAAAAGAAGTGTAGTAATTGGTGAAAGCCTGTAAAATCCGCATGCTCCATCACTTTTAAGCAATTGATATGATCTTGAAATAATCTTCTGAAGGCTCATTTACAGCACCTCTAATACAGAGGCATTAGACTGAAGGATTGGGGTCCTATAAGACGTGGTATATTTCTTAACCTCCAGCAACCAAAATGATGTCTTCTCTCCAGAGCCAGAATACACAGATCTTACTATTAAGATGTGGAAATGTTAGTGCTTTCTTTTATTGTTGCATGGAGAAGTGAGGGTTAACTAGCCCAAGATTAACCCCATGGAGGCTGGCCACAGAGAAAAGAAGTGGTGCCCCTTCAAAGCTCTGAGGAAACTAGCTACATGCCTAGGCAATAAATCCTATTGGAATCCATTTCACCTTCCATCATGCCAGAGAAGAGCTATTCTACCCCTAAGTCCCAACCTTGAATATTCTGGTAGTGAGTCATGCTACTAGCAAACCACACAATACATCTGTAGCCAGGAGGCTTGTTTCCCCAGCTTTCTATTTATGCCAGGGATGAGGCTGGTTTATCACCAAGTATGAATGCTGAGCTGGCAGGATAGAGCTGGAACTACAATTCCACCACATCCTCATGCTATTATGTTCCAGCCCCTGATTATACTAGGAATGAAGCCAGTGTTTCCTATCATGCAGTTTACTCCAACAGCCCAAATGTTAGCATCTTTCTCCCAAAGTCTAATGTCTAGTCCTATTAAATCTGTGTACACTACCCTGGAATGCAAGGTGCAATGGAGTATCCACATACTTACTACTGCTTCTCTGTATATAAATTTTCTCCAAAAAACTCAGTGCCAGAAGGTTTGGCTAAACTCAGCCATACATCAGAGGGCAAGGGAACTTGAGAAATGTCTTCTGTAAAGTGCATCCTTGCAAAACACAAAGGAGGACAGAGAAGGAATGTGAAGGGGCTTATGTATAATAACCAGCATAATTTCCCCCTGCAACCTCAGCATCCATTCTTGATTTGTATTTGGATGACAATAAATTGCACATACACAATGTAGATGATTCTCATATTCCTATCAGCCCGCTCATCACTGTGGGGAGAAGTCTTTTCAGCCAACCCAAAGAGAAGCTAAATTGAAATGTTAGCCACCATCAATGCTTCTCCTAGAAATGAAAGAAAAAGAAATAAGTAACAAATAATTCATATCAAACATAATTGCCATAGTTCATGCATTGAAGCTGGCCAGAGGGCTGTGTTAATAATCACAGATTCCTTCTCCCCTTGGCACTTGCAATATGAATATTGCAAAAGTTATGCAATATCCATTGCATAACCTACATATGAAACTTTTGCTGCTGAACCAAGAAACAGACAAGGTCGTCTCTTTCCTGATGAGGAAGATTAATCCTGGTTGTCAAGAGGAAAGAGAGTTGCTGCTAAACAGACTGGGGTGGAGGTAGGCACAGGGGAGTATACCTGAAAGCTAGGGGTTTCACTGAGATATTTCTTGATATTCTCATTTTAAATAATAATGGTTAATAAGAAACTCTGATGAAGTAATAAAGAGAGTAGACTTTAAGGATTTGGAGACTGGGAATGAAGGTTTGACTCATCACCAGGTAAAATCTTTGACTAGCTAGGGTACTGGCAGAAAGTCGGGGAATATATAATGAATGAGGGAGAAGAAATCTGTGATTATTAACACAGTTCTATGGCCAGCTGCAAGGCAGGGACCACAGCAGTTATGTTTCATATGAATTATTTGTCGTTCATTTCCCTTTCCTTCCTTTCGAGGAGAAGCAATGGTGGTGGCTAACTTTTCGACTTTGTGTCTACATTGGGCTGACTGAAACAACCTCACTCCACAGTGATGGGGTGTGTGATAGGAATACGAGTATTGTCTGAGTTAGGTATGTGCAATTTTGCATCTGAACACAAGTCGAGAGTGGATGCTGAGGTTGAAGGGGGGTGGGAAATTCTGCTGGTTATTCTACAAACACCCCTTCACTTTCCTTCTCTGTCCTTCTTTGCCTGTCTTTGTGCTTTGAAAGGATGCACTTTAGAACAGACATATCTCAAGCTCTCCTGCCCTCTGTTTTCTGGTCAAATCTAGCTCTCACTAGAGTCACTGGCAGGAAACAAGAGTTGGGATAAGAAGGACACTGTGAATTTAATTTCCTTCCTTTCTTCTCTGCTGGACTTTTTTATTTTATTTTATTTATTTTTCGGACAGAGTCTGGCTCTGTCATCCAGGCTGGAGTGCAGTGGCATGATCTCAGCTCACTGCAACCTCTGCCTTCTGAGTTCAAGCGATTCTTATGATTCAGCCTCCCGAGTAGCTGGGACTACAGGCATGTGCCACCGTGCCCAGCTTATTTTTGTATTTTTAGTAGGGACGGGGTTTTGCCATGTTGGCCAGGATGGTCTCCAACTCCTGGCCTCAAGTGATCCACCTGCCTTGGCCTCACGTAGTGCTGGATTACAGGCATGAGCCACTGCGCCCTGGGTTTTATTGAAATGGCAGATTCATTCCTCTACATAAAGGCAGAGCTTCTTACTAGCAGTCCTTGTCCTATGGCTGCAGCTCTAATTGGGTCTTTCCTTTGTCCCTTCACGTCTAGGGGTGGCCATTGGCCTCCTGCTATTATGTTCCTTGGGTTCTTTGCCATTCATTATTGGTTCCCTTAACCCCACCCACATCTCTGTAAATAGATCTTTCATTTAAAATGTCCTCCATTATTTCTTTGAATGTGTCAACTATTTTCTGCTTGACTTCCATCAATATATGCTACCTGACATTGACACGAATGAATTCTAATATGAAAAGTTTACAAAGTGAAATTCAAATTCTTTGACACTCCTTTCATTGAGAAGTAGAATTTATGTCTGCTCTTCTTTAACCTTGGCTGAACTAGAACTGCTTTGACCAATAGAGAATTGTAGACATGATACTATGCAACTTCAGAAACTAGACGAGAAAGACCTAATCCTTTTGGGCACTTGCTTTCTGGAGACTCCCTGGCCAAACACTTCCTTTCAGAACTCAGCCGCCATATTGTGAGAAGCTCAGGCTACCTGGAGAGATTATTTACAGGTGATCTAGTGACAGTATCAGCTGAGATGGCCTTGGCATCCTTCCAGCCCAGGCACCAGGGACTGAGTAATGTAGGAGAACAGTTCATTTTGTATCTGTTACTCTTGTGCACATTGTACTCTCCAATCACATTATACTCTTTGGTATTTCTTGAAAGTATATTGTTCTTTCTCATTTTGAATAACTACATATTCTCATATTTCTGCCAATATATTTTCCCAATAAGCTCCTTCTTCCTGCATTGAGAATGACACCACTTTATTCTTCAGATCTGAGTTGAAAATTATTTTCCCAAGGTTGCTTTTGTTGACGTTTAGGCAAGCTTATTTTAGTATGAATAAACATATTGATAAATAAGTGCAATCAGTAAATAATAAACATATATGCTTATAATTAATGGGAATTTTATATGAATAGATGAGTATAGAAATGTCAAGCAAATATAATCAAATTGGACTTGAGATATAAACTTAATATTCATTATTATTTGGACAACAAAAGATTAGATTGGACAGAAGCTTATGTAAAGTAAGGGAAAAAGTAGGCTGAAGACAGAAGATAAAAAATTAGATTGGACAGAAACTTGTGTAAAGTGAGGGAAAAAGTAGGCTGAAGACAGAACCTACCTAGTGAAATGCCATCATCAACTACCTTGGATAAAAGAAGAAAGACCCATGAAAAAAAAACAACCAGAACTTCCGGAGAGAATGGTCAAAGCAGAGCAATGCAGAAATGAAAAGAAAAGAACACGTAGAGAAGGAAGAGGAAATTAACAATGTTAATACTGTTTCAGGGAAGTCCATTAATTGTGGCAATGAATGATTTTTAAGTTTGGAAAATTTCCATCTATTTTTGAAATTTTTATCACTTTAAAAATAAAGGTGGTATATAAGTAAGGTATACACCATAATGTTTTGATATACATAGAGACATAATTACTGCAAAAACAAATTAACATGCTCAGCTCCTCACATAGTTACTTTTTAAGGGGTGAGAATGCTTGAAATCTTCTTAGCAAATTTCCAGCAAAATCCCTCTAATTTCAATATACGTTATAATATAATTAACCGTAGTTCTCATGTTGCACATTAGATCTCTATACTAAAGCAACTTTGTACCTGCTCCATTCCCCCAAACATTCCACTCCTGGTAATCATCCTTCTATTTCCTGCTTCTATGTATTTGACTCTTAGATTCCACATAAAAGTGATACCTTTCAGTATTTTTTCTGTTTTTGTCTTATTGCACTTGACATAATGTCCTCCAGGGTCATCCATGTTGTAAATGTCAACATGGATGAATAGTATTTTAAAGACCGAATAGTATTTTGTTGTGTGTATCTATACATATCTCACATAAACTGCCTTCTGATTCTCCCAAAGCCAGGACACTTCTCTCCAGTTTCCCTGCATTATCTAGTGCATACATCGTCATCTTTCCTAAGCTAAGGCCTTAGTACTGGTTTTCCCAACTCCAGTCTTGTTTTCTTCTAATTCATTCTCCGCAAGGCACCAGCCATAGTGATTTTTCTCTAGATCAAAAATTATGTATATCTTAAAATCAACTGTGATGTTCGTTGCACAACACTGTGAGTATATTAAAAATCACTGTACACTTTTTTTGGATGAATTGTATAGTATGCCAATTGTATTTCAATAAAGGTATTACAAAAATAAGTAGTGTGACATTTGCCAGATAATATTGAGATAATTTTGAATGGGGTGGGAGGAGTGAAGATTGTTTTTGGCATGAGAAGTGGAGAACAGAATGTAAGCTCCATGAACCCAAGGGTTTTTGCCTGGTTTTACAGTGTTATAGACACTCTTCTGTGTTTAAAACAGTTGCTGGCACAGAGAAGGTGCTCGGCAAATATTTGATGAATGAATAAATGAAATAATAAGGGGTAAAGGGACCACATAAGACAAGAGAAAACTTTTCTTATTTTAGGATGGATGAGATGAGAGTGTCTTTGGACTGAGGTAAAGTGATAGTTGTGAAGGAAAGGAGAGGAAAGAGGTCACCTCTTTGGCTTAACTCTCCCTGCAGAAACTGCAGTCACTTCACCTTTGTATTTGTACCTGTATATTGAGAAGTGGGTAAAAGAGTGATTTTTTCCAATAAAGTTTTGTTAAGAGTAAGTACTAGTAATTTCTCTGTGATGGGTGGTGGTGACCTTCGGAGCCTCTCTACTGAGAACCTTGATAATTTCACCTGATTGTCTTTCCTCCTACCAAGTATTTACTATTGAGTAAAATTTATCTTATTTATCCTAGCTTTGTGATTAAATTACCAATTTAATTTTATTGATTTATTCTTGCAGTAGGTAAAACAATGGACAAGAGGTTTTATGCAGAAGCTTTTAGAGTTACATCCTATATGCTAAACATTAAGGCTGTTACTTCTTTTTAAATTTATTTTTATTTCAATAGTTTTTGGTGAACAGGTGGTGTTTGGTTACATGGATAAGTGCTTTAGTGGTAATTTCTGAAATTTTGGTTCAACTGTCACCCGAGCAGTATACACTGTACTCATGTAGGTGATTTGTCTGATTTCCTTGTAGATTCTGAATATGAATCCTTTGTTGAATGCATAGTTTGCAAAAATTTTCTCCTACTCTGTGAGTTGTCTGTTTACTCTGCTGATTATTTCTTTCTCTGTGCAGAAGCTTTTTAGTAGGTCCCATTTATTTATTTTTGTTTTTATTGCATTTGCTTTTGGGGTCTTAGTCATGGATTTTTTGCCTAAGCCAATATCTAGAAAAGTTTTTCTGATGTTATTTTCTAGAATATATATGGTTTCGAGCCTTAAGTCTTCGATCGATCCATCTTGAGTTGATTTTTGTGAAATGTAAGAAATGGGGATTCAGTTTTAATCTTCTACATGTGGCTTGCCAGTTTTCCCAGCACCATTTATTGAATAGAGTGTCCTTTCCCCAGCTTATGTTTTTGTATGCTTTCTTGATGATCAGTTGGCTCTAAGTATTTGGCTTTATTTCTGGGTTCTCTATTTTGTTCCATTGACCTACATGTAAGACTGATATTTCTAATGCAAGTAGTTCATCTACCTACGGATTCCAATGTTTCTCTGAGATTGAAAGTATCATAATTTTTAAATTGTTAACCTTGATGTTTTCATTTGCTTTCATTCCCTTGTTAAATGTTTCATGTGAAATTATACTTTTCATGAAATGTTAATTCTAATAGAGATCTGGCATTTGGCAGTTTTTGACAAATGTTGTATTTCCAAGGTTACAAACAAATGCTTATAGGAAATGAGAAAGGATGATAGAAAATCATATAGGGAATTTTAACCATGATCACATTGTTCCCTAAATAATTGAAAAAAAATGCATGGTTGATATTTTGGAATCACATAAAGATTTCAAAAATATATTGTTGTACAAGCTTGTCTTGCATGATTTTGTATAAGAATTAAACACCAAAAATAATACCAGCATAAAAGAAGAAGGATTAGGGGAAATAAAAGAAGACTGAGGAAAATTAAGTGAGAGGTTATAACATTTTAGAAATCATGAGAAGTTTTTATGTACTTTCACCACCAAGAAGGTGGTTGTTTCAAAGAATTATACATAATTAAATAATTTAGAATAAAAATCGAAATATTGAATTAGACACATTTGAAGGAGAATGAGCAGGGGTTCTCTAAAAGCAAAATCATAGGCGGCAAACAGAAATAAGAAAAGGGAAGCTGGAGAAAGTGGAAAAAGTAAAAGGAGAAGGGGAGGAAAAGATAACAGAGTGTTTTGGAAAAATAAAGATGAGTGAAGAAGTCTTAGGAGTTCCATATTGATAAAAAATGACCAGGAAACAAAAAAAAAACAGTGAACATAATTATTTCCATCAGATTTGGTTGGATAATAATTCACGGATGTTTATTTCAGCTTCTTTTAACAAATATTTTTTAACTTCCTGTATCAGGTATCCTGTTAGGTTACAGAGGTGAAAAGCTGAACAAAGTGGTTCAACTCTGAAGTTGCAGTCAGTGGAAGAAATAGTCACACAAGCACACGTACTTTCAACACAGCATTGCCAAGCCCCGAGATGTAGATGTGCACAGGATGCTAGAGGAATAGGGATGAGGGAGGCAGAGCTCAGTGGGATGTGAAGAAATTATTTCCAGAGTTGATGATACTTGATGGGAGCTTTAAAGATGAGTATTTTTCAAAGAAAGGTGGCATGAGAGTCCTTGGAAGACTCTCACAAGCTCCCAGAGATACATAACCACATCATGTACGCAGGAAGCTACAAGCAGCTCCCTCCTAAATGTATAAATGAGCAAGAAGGAAAACGTCATGAAAAGGGGCTGCAAATATGGGCCCAGGCTTAGTCATGAGGACCTTGCTTGACATGCTAAGAAAGTTCATCTTTTACCTTGGGATGTTGGGGTGTCAATGAAGGATCTTATTTTGGAGAAATACTTGGTCATATTTTATTTTTAAATATGGCTGAGGTATAGATGCATTGAAAGAGATAACATCAAAACTAGAACCAAAAAGACAATTGAGGTATTTTAGGTGAAAGATGATACATAAGAACTAGGAGCCGGTCATGGTGGCTCATGCCTGTAATCCCAGCACTTTAGGAGGCCAAGGTGAGAGGATTACTTGAGCCCAGGAGTTCATGATCGGCCTGGGCAACACGGCCAGACCCCAATTCTGTATTTAAAAAACACAAATATTAGCCAGGTGTGATGGCAAACCGCTGTAGTACCAGCTGGTACCTGGGAAGTTGAGCTGGGAGGGTCACATGAGCCCGGGAGTTCAAGGCTGCGGTGAGCTGAGATCATGCCACTGCACTCCAGCCTGGGCAACAGAGGGAGATCCTGTCTCAAGAAAGAACTAAAGCAGATTCAAAAAATTTCTATGGGACTTGGTGATTATCTACAGAGAGGAGTCTCAAATGGCATGTAGGTGATTTAGGTGACTAGACAGACTGATGCCATTATCTAAGATCTTGAATTAAGAGGAGAAAGGATTTTATCAGGAAAGATGATGAGTTCAGATTTGAATATTTTGACTCTAACATACCTGCTGAATATCTAGGTGGAGATATCTTATAGGTGATTGAAAATTTTATTCTAAACCTCAGAGGAGAGAAGTGGTGGAAATTAAAAACTATGAGAGTGGATGAAATCAACCTGTGGAGAACAATTCTGTCTCCTTTATTCTTATTATTTCATTAATTTTTATTCTTTAATTCTTCTAATTTATGTGGAGTAATTTTGCTGTTTCTCTGCTTTCCTATACCAGAAACTTAGGTTTCATTTTCAGACTTTCTTCTTTTTAATATAAATACTTATGGGTATAAATTTCCAAGTACCATTTTTTGTTTTTTGCTACATTCTATTAGTTATAAAATGCAGTATTTTCAAAATCATTGTTTCTTATTTTAGACCCATAAATTACTTAGAAGTGTGTTATTAGAATTCAAAGCAGATATTTTATTCTTAAATAGCCTTTATTTTTAGAAACATTTTAGAGTTACGGAAAAATTGAGAAGACAATGTAGAGTATTCTTATAGATCCCCCACATAGACGCCCCTGTTGTTAACACCTTACATCTTTACAGTACCTTCGTTATAAATAAATAATCAGTATTGATGCATTAGTATAACTGAAGTTCAAACTTTGAGTCCCTCAGTTTTACCTGGCATCTTTTATCTGTTCCAGGATTCCATCCAGGATAACACATTATACTTAGGCATCCTCTCTCCTTATTCTTGTCTTGGTTGTGATGGTTTCCCAGATTTTCTTTGCTTTTGATGACCTTGACAGTTTAGAGGAATATCAGGTATATTGCAGGAAGCCCCTCTACTAGAGTTAGTCTGACATTTATCTCATGATTAGATTGAGATTGTAGATTTTTGGGATAAAGATTATAAAGTGTCATTTTCATCACATCCAATCAAAGATATGCACTACCATTGTGATTTTTGACTGTTGGTGTTGACCTTGAACACTGCTGGGATGGTGTTGTCAGGTTTCTCCATAGGTTCTCCACAAGTTACTCTTTTGTTGCCCTTTCAGTCGCTGTGAGCAACACCCACTTAAGGAACAATCAGTTATGTTCCCCTTCTTTATGGGAAAGTATGTATCTGGATTATTTGGAATTCTGCATGATTGATTTGTCTCTTCTCCCTTATGTTTTTCAGTCAACAGTGTGGGTTATGGATATTTATTTTGTGTTTTGTATTATGTTTCAATACTATTTTATTCCAAATGCATATTTTCAGTTGTCATTTAAAAGTTTATTTTTACACAATTGCACTGTAATCAATCAATCAGATGCATGGGATTATAGTAGTTATTTGAAATTTGTTGACAATTCCTTTAGTTCCTAATAGACATTTATTTTCCATGGGAATTCTATGTGTGCTTAAAGTTAATATGTATTCTTCAGTTGTAAGGTACCACGTGTGTTAATTACATCAAGACTGTTAATTTTAATTTTCAGAGCTTCCCTAGTCTGGTTCATATCTTTTCCCTCCTTGGTCTATCAATTATTGAGAGAGGTATGTTAAAACATACTTCTATGATAGTCAATTGGTCTTTCTTTGGGTGGAGGGTGGAACTTTGTAAATTTACCCTTAATTTCTTTAGAAACCGTGATGCGTAGGTTTTGGGTGAACATCAACAATGCCACTTGCTGCAGCTAAAAGTTGTGGACTGAAGGTTGGTGGGTGGCATTGGTCCCTCATTCTTTTGATCTTCTGCAGACAGGAGTCCTTGGACTTGGGTGCAGCTGCATACACTATGATATTGGTCCTTGGACTTGGGTGCAGCTGCATACACTATGATATTGGTCCTTGGACTTGGGTGCAGCTGCATACACTATGATATTGTATTCCAGCAGAGAGATGCTATTTCTTATTCACATGACAACAGTGATAGCATCCTTGGATGTGAGGAATATGCACTGCATGCTCAGAAATCAAGGAGTCTGAGCTTAGATGCCAGTTTCTACAGGGGTGCTGGGAGATACCTTCTGTGTTACCTGGCACCCTTAGTCGGGGTTAATGGCTTTGTCCATGGGAAATTGATGTGATGCATGTTCCATTCACTATGGGAATGGAGAGATGGTCTTATAAGAATTTGACTTTTATTTCATTTCTTTCTTAATTGCCCTCTCTACAACCTCTAGTAGAAAGAGGTGGTGGTGGTAAGAGCAGATATTCTTTTGTTGTTCTTAATCTTAGAGGAGCTCTTTCAATCCTTTACCATTAAGTATGATAGTTACGGTTTTTTTCAGAGATGCCCTTTATCAAGTTACCTTATATTTCTATTTGTTGAGAGTTTCTATCATAAATGGGTGTTAGACTTTGTCAAATGCTTATTTCGCATTTGACTGAAGAAGCACAAGAAGTACAGTTTGAGATGAACATGTGGTTTCTGTACTTTATTAATATGGCATATTACATTGATCAGTTTTCTTATATTGAGCCACACTTACATTCCTGAGATAAATCCCACTTAGTTGCAGTGTATAATATGTTTAATGGGTTGTGGGATTCAGTTTGCTAGTTTTCGGTAATTTTTCTGTTCATATTTGTGAGGAATTTTGGTATGCAGTTGGGCACTAGGGCCATTATCATGCTGGGATCATTGAACTTAATTCCAAATTGTGCTTTCTTAGGGTACTAAAGGAAGCTAAAAATTGTTATGAAACTGGGCTTGTGTTTAGGAATGCTCATAAATTCATTTCATTGTCTCCTCTCTACCCATAGCTGAGACCAAGACAGGAACAAAGCGTATCTTCAAGGTGCCTTATTTTCTTTTTCTATTTTTTTCTCTAGAATTTTGTCTTTCAAGTTCCTGAATTTTTCCTGAATGTCTGATACAAACTCCCATCCTAATAGAACCTCAGGCTTTGTCTTCTTAGCCCCATTTTGATGGCAGTTTAAAATCCAGTTCCAAGCTAGGGATTCTTAAATTCTGTATGTCATGGAACACACAAAAATGTTTATATTTCTTCACTTGGACATCACAGACACATCTGCAGTTTCTGAGGTAGGTCTTGCTGTCCTGATTTTACATAAGAGTAAACTCAGTTCAGAGGGGCTGACTTCCTCAAGGCCCCACAGCAAGTACTTTATGAGGTCTGAATCCAAACAATCTGACATAAAATACTGTGACATTGAAGTCACACAACACACACACACATGCACACACGTACACGTCACACAAACACTGAAGTTAGAGCCATTCTTGGTTATAGAAATAATACATTTAAAAAATTCATTCTTGCAGTTATTTTTCTCAGCTTATGCTTAATGAACTGAATTAGGGTGAAAACAGAGTATGGAAACTCTTTTCATGGTTAGCTTTTGATTTGTGTCCTCTGACAATTATTAGATTTTTTTTTTACTAACAAAATGTTTAGCATTCTTCATTTGGTTACTGGTGCTTGGGAGGCATTGGACGTTAATCAGAAGGCATGGAAAATACAACTTCATTTTGTTTCTGACATCCAAGGGCTTTGCTCAGCTGCAGCTATTTCTAAGAAACAAAGGGCATGAGTACATTATTTGTTCCTTTTGCCAGCCATGCATCTTAATAACAGCAAATACCTGTGTACATAATGTACAATTTAATAAGGCTTGTTATTAATGTTATACTCTTCTACATGTGAATCAGTACAATTTAGCCACAGAAAACTCACTATACAAGAGTTTATGTGCTTTATTCTATTTAAATTAGAGCCAGACATGAAGGCTCATGCCTGTAATCTCAGCATTTTGGGAGGCCGAGACAGGGGTATCGCTTAAACACAGAAGTTCGAGACCAGCCTGGGCAACATGGCAAAACACTGTCTCTACAAAAAACAAACAAACAAACAAAATTAGCTAAGAGTGGTGGTGTGTGCCTGTAGTACCAGCTACTTGGGAGGCTGAGGTGGGAGGATCGCTTAAGCCCAGGAGGTCAAGGCTGCAGTGAGCCATAATCCCACCACTGTGCTCCAGCCTGGGTGACAGAGCAAGACCCTGTTTCATTAAAAAAAAAAAAAAGTTAGACAGTGACTTTCATTATATTTTGCATTATTATATATTGTTTTACACAAATGCACTAATTCCCATACATTTGTCTTAATTCAGTCAGTTTATTTTTGGTTTACTTCTTTTCTTCACTCGTAAGTACATTTTATTTTGGCATATTTTACCTTTTTAGGCATTTAGGTTTATACTTCTTGTCTCTTCTTGTGTCTCTTGTGTTGCATTTATTTATGAACTCAGAAAATTTTATTAAAATATAATTTCTTTGTGACAGAGAGTGAATTGAATTTAAAGGGTGGAGAGATTTCCATAATGAGGTGTCTATGATATAAAACGCTGAAGACATTTTTCAAAAAATACCTAAAAATATATTTTTGAAATGGTTGCACTCAGGGATCATTAACTACAATGTAAATAAACTGAAGGGAATCTTAGAGATTATTTTACTTCCCATCCTCATGTTTTATAGCTCAAAAAATTGCCTTTTGAATTTAACAGCCAATAACCTTAATGTCTTTTTTTTTTTTTTTTGACCAAGTCTCACTCTGTTGCCCAGGCTGGAGTGTAATGGTGCGATCTCAGCTTGCTGCAAGCTCACCTCCCAGGTTCAAGCAATTCTCCGGTCTCAGCCTCCCAAGTAGATGGGACTAGTGCGAACCACCAAGCCTGGCTAAGTTTTATATTTTTAGTAGAAATGGGGTTTTGTCATATTGACCAGGGTGGTCTCAAACTCCTGACCTCAAGTGATCCACCCGCCTTGACCTCCCAAAATACTGGGATTACAGATGCGAGCCACCATGCCCAGCCTAATAACCTTAAGGTCTGTCCCTGTTACTCTTAGAAACTGACCCTGAAACCTACTTTCACAAAGGAACTAGAGAAAAAATAAAATGCACAATTCTTTAATTTCCACTCTTCAACAGGACTTGATCACCAAGCAAACATAGGAGGTGATATTACTGAGCAGGGGGCTCGCTGCCCAGTGCACTGGAAGCCGATACTGGCTTTTATTGTGAGTCGATCAACAAGGAGACCAGGTGTCCAGCTCAAATCTGTCTCCTTCTGCTGACTTTACCGCCATATTTTTACTAAAAAGGTTTAAAGGTGGATTGCGGGATTAGCAGGCAACTGGTGAAAGGAAAAAAGGAAAAGGAAAGGAAAAAAGGCATGAGCAGCTATTCTTTCATGTTACCTCATAGGTCCCATGTGCAAATTCAGGAGGCGTTCATATGAAATGTGCTGTTGAAATTCAGGCTGTGATTTCAGCAAGGTTATTCTGCAGATAATCTAATTGCTACACTGGTTTTAACTGATTTCAGCCAGTTTTGTTGTCTTACAAGTAAAGGAAATTTCAGTGCTGTGTGTGTGTGTGTGTGTGTGTGTGTGTGTGAGTGATGCAAACTCAAGAAATTCTGTCAGTCATTGGTTTCTTTAACTCTTTGGGACATGGTTTCAGTGAGAGAAAGGGAAGAATTGGGCTTGGCTCCTGGCTCCTGACTTTGATGACTGGATGACTGTTCACCAAGATAAGAAGAGTCAGGCTTCAGAATGGGGGTTAATACAGATTTTGAGCTAATTTTTGGATATAGTAAATTGAAGGTGGAGATCACCAGGAAATACGTTTTTATGCAGGCCTTGGAAATCCAGAGAAAAGTATAATGGTGATTTTATCCAACAGTACTCATCACATTGGGTGTTTGAATGGAGAAGGCAGATGGGTCTCCTGGACTCATCTCCTGGACTTCTTGGACTGCTTGAAGAGCACTGAAGAGAGACGCACATGCCAGCTGATGGAGGCAGCATTAAATGAACGACCAAACACAGGAGTTTAAAGAAAAAGCAAAGGTGTAGGTGGCTTTGATGAGGTCAAAGAAGTGATATAACAGGAGAGATTCTAGAGATTAATAATTTATGCACAAGACGGTTTAGTGGCGTAAAGATTTCAGAAGGGGAACTCTTCACAGATGACCACGTAACAGATGCGGCCACACTGTGGGCTCCTGAGGCACGGAAGGGGGCCGGGCTGGAGCGAAGTTAAACACTCTTGACTGGTGTATCTTTTTTGATGCTCTGTCATCTCTCTTCCATTCCCACTCTCTTACTGTATGCTATTATATTATTTTTCTGGACTATTCAATAGTTTCCTAATTTCTTTCTTTTCCTCCAATCCCTCTGTTTTAATTCACCTGTTAATACTGTGGCTAGAGAAACTTCTCTTAAGTGCAAACTTTCTAGTCTCACTCCATTACCTTCAGAATGATTTTACCTGTTTAGCTTCACATCTATGTATTTCAATCAATAAATTACATATTCCATACTCCATCTATTTTCAGCTTCATATTCTTTCGTTCAAAACAATCTTGTCACTGTGGTCATGCTCATGGTGTTGCCATGCCCCTCATTATACACCAAAAGCTAGCTAAGCCACACCCCTCACCATGTCCATACCCCACACTATAGCTATGACCCTCACTAATAGTCACGCCCCTTACTACAACCACACCCCTCATGACAACCATGCCCCACGCTATAGCCACAGCCCCTCACTAAAGCCTCACCCTTCACTACAGCCACACCCCACGTATGGCCACACCCCCTTACTAATGGCCATGCCTGTCACCACACCACATCCCACAATACTGCCACATCCTCTGACTAACAGCCACACTTTTCACCATCAGCCATGGCCACTTACAGGTTCACACCCCACACTATAGCTAAGACCCTCACCATCAGCCATGCCCCTCACCGGCTACACCTTCTCACTGACAGCCACACCCGGTAATAAGCCTCACCCCTCACCACACTCCTAACCACACCCACAACTCACCATATAGCCACACCCCTCACTAATAGCCATGCCCCTTACCAAACTTTCACTCCTCACTATGGCCGCACCTTTCATGATAGCCACACTCCACATTATAGCACACCCCTTACCAAGCCACACCCCTCACCAACAACCATGGACCTGTTTGAGCTGTGTTTCAGCACCAGCACTTTCATACTTCCCTGCCTTTGTTCATGCTACTTTCTTCGCTAGACATACCCTCCTTCCCCATGCATCCTTCACCCTCTACTAGTCTATGCACCTCGTCTCTAGTATTCCTTCTTGGAAGCCTATTTAAGCTCCTGAAGCTGTTAGTCTTCTATTTCTATAGCACTGTGGAGATGTTATCATGACAGCAAACCACATTTAATCAACATTTTAGTTAGTTTTTTCATTGCTAGACTAGAGGCCCTTCAGAGTGGGAATCATGCTCTCTAATATCACTCTTTCCACTTTCCACAGCACTTAGCATCTGGTGGGTGCTAACTCGGGGGGTGACTTGATCACAGGTGACTAGTGAGAGACATCTTCTATCTTGGTATTCTTTCACAAACTGCACGGTTTCCTTAGCTCCCTAGCGAGCTTTAAGGAATTTTGCTCTGCTTTCTGTCCCTACCATCCTGGGCTCATCACGATAAGGGAGAAGGAGAAGCCGCTACCTGTAAATGTTTCTGTTGCTTCCTCGTTCTCTAGAATATGATGCCCTAAGGCATCAAGTCTAAATCAGTCTCATGAGTCTGAGCAAATTTGCTGCCCTCTTTCTTTTCAATGTGACCAATTTTCTAATTCATTTCCCCCAAGTTTCTCTTTGTGTGCTTTTTTCCACTCAAATTATACATATGATACATTCTATTAATATTCTCTGCACCTAAACCTACAGAGCACATATCGCTTCACTGATCATCTGAAAGGAGACATTGCTAGAAAATAGAGCTCAATTATTTCTAAGGTGAAAGGAATTTCATGATAAGGGATTTTACCTTTAGCAGGGCTCATGCTCACCTTATTTTATTTTCTTGAAAAATTCAAAGTCTGAGTCTCTAAGAATTGTACATTTATGATGTCTTTCTGTGCTTTGGGAAAACAGTTCTTATGAGAAAATACAGAGCATTCTTCAAACAGATTAGATTGGCCAGGAGCGTGTTGGACCTGATATTTTCTTAATACCTCTAGGAGTTTAAGGCACAAATCTGAGAAATCTTTATTCATCCAGTCAGGCATTCAAACACTATTTACTGAGAGTACAAACTGGGATTAACAAGCATTCCTCACATACATAACAAATCTATATACTTGGCAGTCACATTTTATATACCATGTGCCTAATATCCTATTGAGTAGACAAGATTTTAGATGACATATAGTTTAACTTGGAGTAATTATAATGGGAATAAGTAATGTTTGCTACCAAAGACAGGTCACATATGTAAGAAGATTTATGATGCCTAGCTTTGTGGTAGATGCTGAGTTTGCTAAAATGACTAAATATATTCTCCCTTGAGGAGCTCAGTACTGGGATAACCCTTTCAGATGGTTGCACATTCTGCCAAATCAAGTCATGAAATCCCTGCTGAGTGTTGCCCATTTGAATTAGGGCCCAGATCCCTTTTCTGCCCCTTTCTGCCCTGCTCTGTGCCTCATGGGCCAACTACCATAGACTCTTTAACATGATCTCCCCTGACTTTAGTTGAAAATGGTCAAGGAGAGGGACTGGCAGAGGACCTAGACTGGGAGATAGTTCTGGGTGTTTATGACCGCATTTCTCCCTGTTGCATTTGTAGTTCTGGTGGTGACACATTCCTCTTAGGTCATAATTCCTGTCAGTGGCCATTTTTCTTAGGCTCCTCGTCTCACCAGGCTCCAGAAGACAGACTGTCCCCACGTCTGTCTTCAGTTCCAGGGCTGAAATGGTTTCTCCTGTTGCTGGTGTACTACTGGCCCTTGGGGACTCCCTTAATCTTAACTTTATTCAGTTTAATCCTTTTATATGCCATTGATTTTGTTCTTGGTGGGACACTGGGAAAATGAGACATTGGGGGCTAAAATGGGCCTTTCAACTATAGTCATCTAGTTTTATCTCCTGTGTTAGTTTCTTGGAATTATTATAACAAATTTCCCAAATTTGGCTGCTTAAAACAATGACAGTTTATTCTCTCACAGTACTGAAGGCAAGAAGTTAAGTCACCATGGAAGCGGGACCACACTTTCCATGAAGACTCTTGGAAAGCTTCTCCCCTGCTCTTTCTAGCTTCTGGTGACTCCTGGTGTTCCTTGGCTTATGGCCACAGCACTCCAGTCTCAGCCTGCGTCTTCATGGAGCCACCTCTGTGTGTCTCTGTGTGTAAATCTTCCTCTCCTTTTATGAAAACATCAGTCATTGGATTTAGGGCCCACCCCACATCGAATATAATTTCATCTTGAGATCCTTAATTACGTTTGCAAAAATGCTATTTCCATATAAAGTCACATTCTGAGGTTCTGAGTGGACCGGAACGTTTTTAGGGGGGAGAGGGGGAGCTATTCTATTCACTCACTACTTCACTATTAAAAACATTATCGAATCGCTATTTTAGCAGAAGATAATTTGAATATGTTAATAAAAACAGAGAAATTAGCTGTATAAGGATGACAAGCAATATATTACCAACCCTGTGTTAAGTGGCTAAAATGACAAGTAAGTCCACACTTAACATTATTGATAGGTTGGGTCTTGAAAACTGCAACTTTAAATGAAAGAGCAAACAACAGGTCCTCCAATAACACCATCTCCTTCAACTCATCTTATCACGTTGATAAGAAAAAAATTGGTTTCAGTATATGTCATGTCACTTATAGTTTCAATTTCCAAGAACGTATTGATGCCATTAAATGAGGATATTACAAGAACTGATGGTGTGCATTTATATTCAGGACATAAGTTTGTCTAAATATGATGGGGACTCCAAATAATTATTTTGTAAAGAAAGAAAAATGGTTCTTTCCCAGGCTGTTGTGGTTCTGCTCCACGAGGTTGTCAGGAATCAGGGATGCAGGCATTTTCTACCTCATTGCCCCCCCAGCCTTTTGCTCTTATTCACATGACTCATGAGGGCTCACCAAACGCCTCCATTCTGACTGTCATGGAGGAGGAAGAGTGCCAACAAGGGCGCACTTCCAAAAATTTGTACTTGTCACTTCTGATTGCATGTAGTTAGACAGAGCTTTATTCTCTGGCCCCATATTGCTGCAAAGGGAGCTGGGAATAGAGGGTTCATTTTGAACAGTCATATTCAGCTAAAGGTCAGAATGTACTCCCTATTTAATGAAAAACAAAGAACAGGTTTTTGGAATAATAGCATTCTATGTTACCCTCTGCAAAACCTGAAGTACCATTTGCTTAAGCTTATCTATCTTACACCTTTGCAAGATCTGCAGAATTTTCTGCAAAATGTTTAATGAACTCCTTACAAGATACTTTTTAAATAGATATTTTCTGTGCTTTCAAAGCCTCATCTGAAAAGTAATTAACACTTATTGTATGACTACCATGTGCCAAACATTCATTCAATCACCATATATTTATTGTGTACCTATTATGTATCAGCCTTGAAAATGTATCAGTGACGAAGATAGCTGAAGTCCTTATCCTTTGGAGGGAAACATCTCTCTAATGAGGTGGAAAAATAATCATATTAATTCATTTATTAAAGGTATAAACAAACAAATTAAATCAATTTTTATAGTTATAAACATTAATAAAATAAAATGGAGTATGATACAGAGAATGACTTGGGAGGGAAGAGTTTACTTTAGAGAAATATGCTACCGTAAAGCTTATTAGCAGTTGTGAAAGAAATATGTTTTTACCTACTTCCATGCTCAAAGTAACAATAGTGTTTATTATTTTCTCATTTTACAGGTAAAAAATTGCTCAGGGTCATATACCTTGTAAATTTAGCCTCTGAATTTAAAGACTAGTTCTGAACCCAGGGTTCTCTGTCCTCTCCTCTATTCTACATTTCTTCAAATAAGTCTTCTCTAGAGTTATTTCCATTTCACTTTATGAAACATATAGTTAGGCAATTAACTTTTAAGATGAAGGAAGAAACTAATGATTTCATCCAACTCTGTAATTTTCATGCTGCATCAGGTTAAACTTCAAAGGCAGTTTAGAAAACGTAGGAGATACTTAGAGCAAGTGTGAGCGGCCACCAAGGCTCAGTTCGAGGATCACTGGGCATTGTTTGTGGGGAAAAAAAAGACCCAAGGGGACATGAGAGCAGCCTCCAAATATGGAGATTCGATTTGTTCCAAAGACCAATACATTTTTACCTTCCTCTATATTTCTGTACTTAACTGATGATGAGAGTTTTGAGAACTAAGTCAACCATTCCTTTGTAATACTTGGATTAAGTGCTTCATTTCTAGAGTTATATGTCTCTGAAGGTAGTACGTTGGAATCACATAATATGGTTGTTAAAAATATAGATTCCTGTGCATCTTTCTAGGGTCAGGATATATTTTGGAAAAAAAATAACCCCTAGGAATTCTTTATGCACATTGAATTTTGGAAGCACTATTTTACCAAAGACTATTGAACAGAAATGAGCCAGGTTAGCCTCTATACATGGTAATAAAATGGCCAGAAGATTTAATATAATCTTGGGCAAGTCCCTCAACTGTGGGTTTCCCTGTATGCAAATGAGCACACGAGGAACCATGAGAACTTTGCCGTATATCTATAATTCTAGATACTGAGACAGAGTGCAGGCATGGAGTCATATGTGAAAGAAACTGGAAAGTATGAGTTACAACTGGTTATATCTGCAGAGAAATCAGAAAAAGCTACAATGAGGTGTTGAACAGTTATTATTGGTAGATGTATTAGTACTGTTTAACAGCGCTTAAAAATTTAATGGAAGTAAATCACTCTAATGAACACTCTAGTGTTTTTTGTTTGTATTTTACTAATTTATCCGTGTGTTATCTTGAAGAAAAATCAGATTAATTAAGCATCACAACCCTACGTCATTTCAGAACCTTTAGGATACATTTCCTTTCAAAAAAATATTTAAGTCTGTGCCAACAAAACGTTGAGATGTTTCTCATATATTAGGAAAACAAATGAGCAAAGAGAAGGAAGATAGATTGCAACTTGTAATTTAATCTCATGGTACTGATGATATCATAAACATCACAATCTACAGATTGAATTACAACTTTGTGATCAATCTCTCTCCCTATCTGTTATCCACCACTGAATAAATGATGATAGTGGAATCTAAATCAGAAAATGCATCCAGCAACAAGATTAACAAATGAATGCAAACTAGTTCTGAACCCCGGGTTCTCTGTCCTCTCCTCTATTCTACATTTCTTCAAATAAGTCTTCTCTAGGGTTATTTCCATTTCACTTTATGAAACATATAGTTAGGCAATTAACTTCCCTAAACAAGACCACCGCTTACTGGTAAAATAAATAAATTTAGAACTTTTTGTATTAACATTGGAACCAAATCATCATGAAGACAAAGAACTTTAGAACTGGCACGTCTAGACTGACTGGCTTAATGAAATCATGCCTAAACTTGAAACGCTGTGAAGCTCCAAAACTAACACTCAATGCTTTGACTAAAGAGGATTTTGCCATCTGGCATGTTTTGTTGCCACATAGATCTAAGACATTAGAAATCAATGATTCTTTGTTTGGTAGCGTGATTCTAAATAAGATATTATCTTTGAATTATGGTTTACAAGTTATTAAATGTTTTCTTTGCTTTTTGTTTGTTTGTTTGGTTGGTTGGTTTTTTGAGACAGAGTCTCACTCTGCCGCCCAGGCAGAGTAGCTGTGACTATAGGCACATGCCATCCCAGCTAATTTTTGTATTTTTAGTAGAGACGGGGTTTCATCGTGTTGGCCAGGATGGTCCTGATCTCCTGACCTCGTGATCCACCTACTTTGGCTTTCCGAAGTGCTGGGATTACAGGTGTGAGCCACCGTGCAGCCTATTAAATGTTCTTAAGTGCTTTGGTTTAAAATTGCTCAATAGTGTAAGAAAGCAATTAGAAATGTTAGTATGGACACTAACATATTGGAATATTGGACTGAAGAGAGTGAACTTGTGTAAGTACACATAGCTAGACAGAGGGGTATAAGATCCCAATCTAGGACTCAGGTTCCGAAGGTATCTGAGTGCCTTAC
This sequence comes from Mandrillus leucophaeus, assembly GCF_000951045.1. Lineage (NCBI taxonomy): Eukaryota > Metazoa > Chordata > Mammalia > Primates > Cercopithecidae > Mandrillus > Mandrillus leucophaeus. The sequence continues at coordinate 6,586,945 of NW_012101587.1, read as the reverse complement.
CTAGTACATCATCCCATATCTTGTAAACACTGTAGAATTATTCTCTGAAAATTGACTTTGCACTGTATATTTGTAATTATAGATGCATGTGCTTTTAAGAATACAGCAATTTCTCAAAATGAAATATATGTCTTAGTATTTTATAAAGCACTGTTAAAACTGCAATTATACACACTTTTGTAGTCACCCTTAAAATTTTTAATGAGATGAAATCAAATCAATCTTATTGTTAAAAGTAATTACTTATTAAGTAAAAGAAATTCAGAGTTGGAAGAGAATGTAACAACCACATTTATTATTTATGCCCCAATTCCGTTACTGGCTAGGAAACTATCTGGGGAAAGATACAAATATCTTTGTAGAGGGTTCACCTCCCAGATGCATCTTTTTTTTCCATATTAAAAACTGCTACCAAATGAAGTGCGGAGGATTTTTAAAAATGTACAAGGCACTGTTGACAAAACATTATATAATAATACTCTGGAATATGATATGGAAGGTAAAGGTATTTAATTAAAGGAATGGATAAATCAATGGACCCTGCTGAATGAATATTATAATAATCAAAATTAATAGTTAAAATGTATCTGTATTTCCCATGTGCCAGGCACTATTTGAAACACCTTATATTTTAACTTATTTAATACAACCACCATATGAGATGAGTTCTCATATTATCTCAGGTTACAAAGGAAGAAAATAAGTACAGATAAATCAAATAACTTGCTCATGGTTCACGCAGCTAGCCATTTTGGAGCTGTGATTTAAAAGCAGTAAATCTGTCTCTAGAGCCCATGAACCTATTCACCATGAGATTCTGCATCTTACAAGCTGAGATTAATCTCTCTTCTTCCATATGAATTTGTGAATTGAATGTATAAATACCCAGGGCCATGGTAGATATTTTCTGAATATTGCAAAAGATACGCTTTCAGACTTGAATTCTGTCTAATTAGGTCTTTTATTGATTGGTGTTCTCCAAAGAAACAGAACCAACCAGATGGATATCTATCTATCTATTGACGTTTATTTTACATTAAGGAACTGGCTCATGAGATTGTGAAGGATGGCAAGTTTGAGGTTTGCAGTAGGCCAGAAGGCTAAAAATTCCTTGCTGGAATTTTTATGGAAATTGCATTAAACCTATAGATCACTTTGGTCAAAGCTGACATCTTTACTACTATAAGACCTGCAATCTATTAACTATGTTCATGTCTATTCGTTTAGATCTTTATTTTCATCAGTGTTTCATAATTTGCAGCATATAGATACTATATATATTTTGTTAAGTGTTATATGAATTACTTGTCATTGAGCATTTTTAAATGTTTTTTCTTAAATTGATTTCTGCATGATCGTTGTTAGCAGGGAAGAATTCAATTGATTTTTGTGTGTTCCTATATCCTGCAACTTGCTGAACTGACTAATTAGATCCAGAAGTTGTTGGACACCTTGAGATTTGCTACATAGACAATCATATAATCCGAAAACAGAAAGTTTTATTTCTTCATTTCCATTCTTTAAGCCTTTTATTTATTTTTCTTGCTTTATTGCACTAGTTATAACTTCTAGCTATCTTGAATTAGATTGCTGAGAGCAGACATCTTTGCCATGTTCCCAATCTGAGTGGGGGTGACTGAGCGTTTAGTACAATGTTCACTGTAGGATTTCTGCATATGATTTCTATCAAGTTGCACAGATTTCCTTCTACTCCTATTTTTTTCTGAGAGTTGGCGCATAAATAGGTATTGTATTTTGTCAAATGACTTCCTGTGTTAATTAATTTGATCATATGATTATTGTTGATATGGTAGATTATGTTAGTTGATTTTTGAATTTTAAACCAACATTGCGTGACTAATAAGTTCCACTTGGTTGTTGTGTATATTTTATTTTTTGTCATGTTGTAATTTTGTTGAGTGTTTTTGCATCTAAGCTTATAAGAAATATTGGTCTACAGTTTTCTTTTTCTGTGTGCTATTTTTGTCTAATTTAGGTATGAAGGTAATAATAGCTTTATAAAATGCATTGGAAAATGTTTCTCCCTATTTTCCATCTATTCCATACATCTATGGAAGTAAATGTGTAGAATTGGTATAAGTTCTTATTTAAATGTTTGGTAGAATTCTCCAATGAAACCACCTGAACCTGGAAATTTATTTTTGATATTTTTAATAATGAATTAAATTTTATTAATGGTTATAGGAGTGTTCAAATTATTTATTTATGATTGTCATGTTTGGTAGTTTGTGGTTTTCAAGAGTTTGTCGGATGTTTTAGTGTTAAGTTTTTGGCAGTGTTCCCCTATTATCTTTTTAATGACTTAGGAATCTGAAGTGACATCTTCCTTTTCATTCCTGTTAGGGATAATGTGTATCTTTTCTATATTTATTTTTGTAAGTCTTGCTAGACGTCTGTTAATTTTATTAATTTTTTTGAGAAACCAGATTGTTTTCATTGGTTCTTTCTATTTTTTCCTTGTTTAATGTTAATTATTTCTGCTCCTTATTAATTTCTTCCTTCTGCTCCCTTTATATAATATATATTTTTATTTATTTCACAGTTTCCATAAGGTAGTAATTTAATTTTTGAGACATTTCCTTGTTTATAATGCAAGCATTCAGTGCTATAAATATAATTCTCAGAACTGTTTTATATGAATCCCACACGTTTTGATTGTCTTTTCATGTGTATTTATTTATTATTTATTTATTTTTTTGAGACAGACTCTCGCTTTGTCACCAGGCTGGAGTACAAGGGTGCGATTTTGGCTCACTGCAACCTCCGTCTCCCGGGTTCAAGTGATTCTCCTGTCTCAGTCTCCCCAGTAGCTGGGATTACAGGTGCCCGCCACCACGTCTGGCTAATTTTTGTATTTTTAGTAGAGATGGGATTTTGCCATGTTGGCCAGGCTGATCTCGAACTCCTGACCTCAGGTGATCCATCTGCCTTGGCCTCCCAAAGTGCTGGGATTACAGGCATAAGCCACCACACCTGGCCCGTTTATATTTATTTCTATGTATTTTCTGTTTCTTTTGAGACACTTGACCCATGGATTTAGAAGAGTTGTGGTTTTTTTTCAGATGCTTAAAGATTTCCTGCTGTCATTCTGTTATTGATTTCTTGTTTGATTTTATTAAGTTAGATTACACTCTGCATAGTTTTTGTTCTTTTAGACTTATGCATTACATAAAGATATTTTGATCAAAGACAATTGCATCTATGACAGTGATTCTGTAAGATTACAATATTGTATTTTTTTGTACCTTTTCTATGTTTAGAAATGTTTAAATACACAATACTTATCACTGTGTTACAATTGCCTACAGTATTCAGTACGGTAACATGCGGTGCAGTTTTGTAGCATAGCAGCTATCTGCTATACCATATAACCTAGGTGTGTAGTAGGCTGTATCATCTAAGTTTGTGTTGGTGCACTCTATGATGTTCATAAAGCAATGAAATAGCCTAATGATGAATTTTTCCAAATGTATCCCCTTGGTAAGCAATGCATGATGGTATATATACTGAAGTCTATTTTATGGCCCAGAATGTAGTCTAACTTGGTGGATGTTTTATGGGTACTTGAAAAAAATGTGTACTCTCTTGTTGACTGGAATATATATATATGATTATTTTATCTGATATATATAATCTAATATATATAATCATATATATGTCAATTAGATCCTGTTGGATTGTTATATTTTCAGATATTTAATATCCTTGTATATTTTCTGTCCTGTACCTCTATCAGTTGCTAAAATGAGTGTGATATTATGTTATAGTTTTCTTTGTCTGTAGTCATTTCTTTTGCTCTGAACTCTATCAGATATTAATATACCCAATTCTTGTTTTTAAAAATAACTGTTTACATGGTATATCTTTTTCTCTAGTATTTTACTTTCAGTTTACCTAGGTCATTTTATTTGAAGGGCTTTCTTGTAAACAACGTATAGTTGGGTCTTGGTTTTACAACTGCTTTACCTATTTATTACTCGTTTCTTTCTGGGACTCCAGTGATAAGAAGGTTGACTATGTTGTTACTATTTTATCATATATTCCCGAGACTAAATTTTTTTGAGACTATATTATCTCTGCTGTTTAGATTGAGTGAGTTCTATTGATCTGTCCTCAAGTTCACTGAGTCTGTTATTTATCATTCACAATCTACTGTTAAACTCATCAAGTAAGTTTTGCTTATTGTATTTGCTAGGTCTATAATCTTTATTTCCTCTTCCTTTTTAATTTATACTTTTTGCTGAGAATTTTTTCAAGTAAATTTATATGATTGTTGAAGCTCTTTTTTTTTTTTTTTGATCGATGCTTTTAAATCCTTGTCAGATATTTCCAACATTCAATTTATCTCAGCATTGTCAATTGATTGTCTTTTCCAATGAAGTTTTGATTTCTTGCTTCTTGATTTCTGATTTTGGATTGTGTTCTGGCCATTTTGTCTATTATAATAGGAGAATGAGTCCTGCTTAAATATTTAGTAGGAAGCCTCACTGTTTATGTTTAGCATGCATTTGCTAGCCTGCTTTTGTGGGCTGTATTTCAAATGATGGTTTAATTTTCAGATGCCTTGCAATATTATTTTGGTTTGCTTAGTTTATTTGGTGCTGATTTGGTTTCCACTGGTCCCTGCTGCTGTTGCCTGAAGGGGCAGGGTTTCTCCAGGCCACCTACTGTCTCTCAGTGGAGGAAGGAAGTCTCAGGTCTATGGGCATGAAGAGGCTACGCTGGTTCAGTGCATGTTGTGATGAGATCTTTCTGCCTTGGATAGAGAAGACTTTACAAGCAGGTCACTTGCAGGAGTGGGACCTCCTGTATCAGTGCTCACCAGCCACCCATGTCTCTGGGGAAAAGTCTCATGTCTGTGGGGACAAAGAGGCTTCTTTGGCTGGGCCACATTTTATGGTGAACTCTCTTTGGGCAATGCCCATAAGCCACCCTGCTTTTCTGGGCCAGAACGGGAGTCAAAAGTCCACAGGGATAAAGAGGATTTCCTAGTGTATAGATTTTCTCTTGTTTCCTTTACAAATAATCATAAACTGAGTGGGTTAAGCAACTCAAATATATTATCTTATAGTCCTGAGGTTAAGAATCTCTCACATATCTCAGTGGAATAAGATCAAGGTTGACAGGGCTGCATTCTTATAGGTTTGGGGTGCTATTCATTTCCTTGTCTGTTGACGCTTCTAGAGGCCATGTATATTCCTGGTCTCATGGCCCCTTCCCCATCTTTAAAGTTACCAATGGCAGGTAAGGTCCGTTTCACATTGCATCACTCTGACCTGCCTTCTGCCTTCTTTTCCAGTGTTAAGAAGCCATGTGATAACATTGGGCTTACCTAGACAACCCAGGATAATCTCTTATTCCAACTTTCATCACATCTGCAAAGTCCCTTCTACCTCATGAAATGACATATTCACAAGTTACAGTGATTAGGATACGGACACTGGGCCAAGTCACTTGTGGCATAGTCCCTTTCACCAGTAACCCCAGTTTCTCTGCTGTCTGCGAGTGAAAAAAAGGGATGAAATCCTTAGGGACAAAGAGGCTTCCTGAGTTGGGACACCTGTTGTGGTGGAATGCCTCTAGATTGTACCACCCTGTCACCTGGTGTGTCAGAGAGGAGCCTCCAGACAATGGAGGCCTTTGTGGAGGAGAGTTCTTCTACTAATCACTTTTTTATTTTGATACTAGACACAGTGCTTACTTTCTTGAATTAATTTTACTAGGTGTATTTAATTATACTCATAATTGACAAATAAAAAGGTATACATTTGAGGTGTACAATGGGATGGTTTGATGTACCAATACACCATGAAATGATTGCCACAATCAAAGTCATAAACAAATCCATCACCTGGCCCCTTATTGGTAGGGTTTCCTATGGATCCCCTGCCAGTGGTGCTGAGCTCAAAGAATAAAGCTACCTGGGATGCCTCTGTTGCTGTGTTGGAGGTGGGAGGCATGAATTCTGGCTGCCTTGTCTGGTAGCTGGGGTCACCTAAGATGCCTTGCCACTATGTTGATCCTCTACTCCTGGAGCCCCCAACTAGTTCCTCTTTCCTTTAATATATTTCAGAGACCTCTTGTAGTTGCCTCTTTTCTTATTTCCAAGGCTTACATTTATACTTAGGAGGATAGCAGGGAGAGACAAGTCTACTACATCTCGTCTACACAAGAAGTCATCTGTTCCGTTTCTTATATTTCAAAGCTCTCTCCTTGAGTTATGCACATATTGAGGATATTTATGTCTTCTGGTTGAATTGACCACTTTTTCAATATGCAACGTTACTCTTTATCAATGGTAAGGTTTTTTCCAGATGCTTATTTCGTCAGATATTAATATGGCCACCTCAGTTTTATTTCTGCATGATATATCTTTCCCCATCATTTTACTTTTAACCCATGTCACTGGAAGGAAAAAAACCCGATTAAAAAATGGGTAAAGAAACTGAATAGACATTTCTCAAAAGCAAACATATGAAAAGCTATGTGAAAAAAATGCCCAACATCATAAATAATAAGGAAAAATGAAAATTAAAAGTTTCACAAGGGGATATAACCCCATATTTGTTAGAATGGCTACTATAAAAAAGACATAATATAACAAGTGTTGCAGAGAATGTGGAGAAAAAAGGACACTTTGTTCCTCAGTACCCCGTTGTGGGGATGTAGGTTAGTATAACCACACACAATATGGAGGTTCTTCAGAGAATTAAAAATAGGACTATCAGATGATACAACAATCCCACTTCTGGGTATATAGCCAAAGAAAATGAAATAAGTATGGTGCAGAGATATTTGCATGCCTATATTTATTGCAGCATTATTCTCAACGGCCCAGATATGAAGTCAACCTAAGTGTCTATCAACTGATGAATGAATTTGAAAATGTGGTATAATACACAATGGAATACTATTTAGCCTTAATAAAGAATGAAATTCTGTCAGTTGTGAAAACATGAATGGCAAATACCACCTGTTTTCACTTACATGTGGAATCTAAAACAGTTGAACTCGTAGAAGCGGAGAGTAGAAAGGTGGTTACCAGACAGTAGGAAGGGGTAGATTGGGCAGGGGAGAAACTGGTGAAAGGCTACGAAGTTTTATTTACAGAGGAGACATATGCTTTTTGGATTCATTGCACAGCTTAGTGACTACAGTTAATAAAAATGTATTACATATTTCATATTACATATTTCTCCATTCCTTTAATCACTCCATTTTGTTCTGATCTGCAAGATTTCTTATAATTATTCTACTATAATTCATATTTTTTTCCTCAGTATATAGTGTTTCCTTTTCTCTCACTTCCTTTAAGATTCTTTTTCTTTGTTTTAAATATTTATTCATTGATTGGTTTGCTTGGTGTTCATCCTCCTTGGAGGATCTCTGAGTTACCTGAGTTTGTGGCCTGACATTTTTTATTATATTTGAAATTTCTCTGCCATTTTCTTTTCAATATGTTTTCTTCTACTGATTACCTTTTCTCTTCCAATTCTGGGACTAAAATTACACATATATATTAGATATTTTGATATTGCTCCACCATTTTTGGTGCTCTATTATTTTTATCAATGTTGTTGCACATTTGATGATTCTTTCTTCAGCCAGGTCAAGTCTACTGATAAGACTATCAAAGGAATTCTTCATCTCTAGGATTTCCATTCTACTTTTTCTTGTAATTTCTACCTCTCTGCTGAAATCCCTCATCTGTTCCTGAATTGTTCATCTGTTCCACTGGGTTATTTAACACATACATCACATTCATTTTACTCCCCATTCTGACAGTTGTAGCATCTGGGTCATTTCTACATCTAGATATGTTAATTGTTTTATTTTGACAATAGGTTGTGTTTTAAGTTGGTATGTCTCTGTTTTCACTGAATGTTGAATAGTATGTAAGGAATATCAGGAACTGAAATAAATAGTATCTATATCTAGAAATGAACATGCTTCTTCTGTTTTAAGCTAATTAGAACTGAAAGTGAGATCAATCTGGTGAGGATCTGGGCTGGATTTGGGATTTATGGTTGCTATGGTTATGCTTAGTGCATCAAAATCTTCAAATTCTTCTAACTGTAGGTTGTTTATTGTATTGTTCCTAGGATACTGGCTGTGGCCCCTGGGAGTTTTTCTAAATGTTTCTGTTTCATTCACAGCTGTGGGCATTTTCTGCATACCTGCATTACAGAGGAGTTTCTCTCTACATCCTTACCCGTCTCCCACAGGTAGCCTTCTACTGCTGACTATGCGTTGCTTCCTATGGTGGTGGAGCGTGTACAGTTTTCTATTGTGTTGATCCAGCTTCCACGTAGGTAGCTGAAACAGTCCCAGTTATGTGTCTTTCCTAGCATTCCTGCCTTGCCTTACAATGGCAGTCAATCTCCTGTTTTACATGGTGGGTTCTTGCTCAGGGACAGAGTCTCCTCCCTCTTTGCCTGCTGTTTCAAGCCCCTTCTCGTGTTGGTGTAGAACCTTGGACACAAGACTGTTTCCGACCCTCCTGTGAGGTAACGGGTTGTTTCCTCCTTACTGCAACCACAGTGGCTTAAGTTAGTTCTTGCGTCTCCCCCAGCTGTAGAGAAACTTGCACTCCTCCTCCAGCCAGCCAGTGTTTTCTCTGTGATCCTGAGAGAGAGGCTTTGCAACCTTCCTACTCACCTCCCTTCCCAAAGATTTTAGACTTTTGTAGGTAGAAGAGAAGATCAGGCAGTTGGCAGGGCCTTGTGCCTTCCACCTCTTCCACCCTCGACTACTGTTCATCTCCTTTGAGTGTGGGAGTGACAGGATTTGCTGCCCCTCTTTCAGCACCGTAAACCTTTCCATTGCTAAGAGAGAAGGGACAAGCCTGGGAGGTAGAACCACATACCTTTCCCTTAGTGGTGGCCAATCCCTTCCTTCATTTCTGCACGGATACAGCAGTCTCTTTCCAGTCTTCCCACAATTATTTCCTTGAGCACTCGATGGATTCTGTGAGTCGGGATTCCTCCTTGTGTCTGGGGTTTCCATGATTTTTGTTCATGCTGTTTACTCCAGCTCACACTCAGCCAATAGCAATATATTCCAATTTTAAGTGCATTCTTTGGCGGCTGTCTGATGACCACTATTTCTTTCCAAGTATAACATAATAATCTAGGTCATTCATTCTGTTTCTCTTCACAGTGATCTGATTTCCCTTGAATTTTGGGCTTAATTGTTGCTAAGAAACCTCAGCTTTTTGATAGGTCAAGGTGGAAGAAAATATTTGCAAACAATGCATCCAATAAAAGATCAGTACTAGAATATATAAGGAACTCAAACAGCTCAGTATCAGAAAAACCCAAATAATTCTATTTTTTAAAAATGAGCAAGTGATCTGAATAAACATTTCTCAAAAGAAGACAAACAAATGGCCAACAGGTATGTGAAAAAATGTTCAACATCACTAATCATCAGGGAAATGCAAATTAAAACCACAATGAGATATCATTCAACCCCAGTTAAAATGGATTCTATCAAAAAATAACAAATGCTGGCAAGGATAGGAAGAAGGGCGAACATTCATATGCCATTGGTGGGAATGTAAAGTAGTACAGCCATTACAGAAAGCAGTATGGAGGTTTCACTCTAAAAACAAAAATAGAACTACCGTATGATCCAGCAATCCCACCACTGAGTACATTTCCAAGAGAAAACAAATCAGCACATGAAAGAGATATCTACACTCCCATGTTTATTGCAGCACTGTTCATAATATCTAAGATAGGAATCTACGTAAGTGTCCATCAGCGGATGAAAGTATGAGGAAAATTTGGTAAACGTACACAAGAAAATGCATTTAGCTTTTTAAAAGAAGGAAATCCTGTCATTTGAAACCACATGGGAGGATGTGAAGGACATTATGTTCAGTGAAATAAGTCAGGCAAATAAATTGCATGTTCTCACTTATACGTAGGAGCAAAAAACTGGATCTTGTGGAAGTAGAAAGTAGAATAATAGTTCCCAAAGACTGAGAAGGGCATGGGAGAAGGTGAGATAAAGAGAAGTTGGTTAATGGGTTCAAAAATGCAGTTAAATGGAAGGAATAATTTCCAGTATTCAGTAGTATTACAGGAAAATAATTTACTGTGCATTTCAAAATAGCTAGATGAGAAGAAGTATAATGTTTCCAACACAAAGAATGGATAAATGTTTGAGACTGTGTATCTCCCACTTACCTTGACTTGACAATTACACACTGTATACATATATCAAAATACCACATGCACCCCAAACACATTTACAACTATGATATATCAACACAATAAACCAAAATAGAAGTTATGATTTCTTATGTTATAGTAAGAATAACGCTCTACTTTTGTACATGCCTGGGAGAGGCAGAATGTCCAGGCTATGGTCTTTAAGGGCCAAACATCTGGATCAATGTTGCTGAATTCTGTCATGTTTTGAGCTTTTTCCAAATCCACAAATCTTAAGAATCTAGTTGACAAACTTTAGAAAGATGATTTTGTGTCCTATGTAGATTTGAATAAATAAAAACATTAAGGTGGATAACAGAGTGACATGGATAAAACCCATCTTCCTGAAACTACGTGCACTTTTACTTTTGTAAAAATTATATTTATCCACCTTATCACAATTATTAACTGAACTTATTGGCTAATTAGTAGTTTTCCATTTCATTTTCCTTTCATAGACTCACCTAGGGTATAACTGAACAATGTAGCAATAACTCACCCGTGTCAAAGCTTAAAATATTTACTTATAAAGTGTGTGTCTCACAGTGCAAATAAACCTAGACCTAGTTAGTTGAGAGAGTTAAATTATTATATTAAAATTTGCCTTTTTATTTTTGACCTTTTACATATCTTTATCTGTTTTATATGGCCGTTTATTCTCCCATCTAAATGTCCAAAAGATTAAAATTGCATTTTATGCTTCATTAAACTATACATTAGGATTCCTGAGATTCAGAATTAAAGTGACATTATTATGAACAAAATGATTGAAGCATAATTATGATATAATTACCAACTATTAAGATACTTAACCTAGATGGTTGTGTCAATAAACATAACCTTTTTTTTCAATTTTTATTAAAGAGTCAAATTATAAATATACTTCACGTTTTAATTAGCTATTTCTTCTGGTTTTAACTCATTTTTATCAGAAAAATAATAATGACTTCATTTTAATCTTAAGGTAAATGCACATCCTAAGTATAACCTTGGGATAAGAGAAAGTTTGCATGACTTACGATGCTAGATGTCATTATTGATGAACTTGTTCAGGGAGTATAAAGCACACATTGAAATGTTCCAACTGTTTTCCACTCAGTGGCTCATTCATTATTCACTTTCTGCCTCTATAAAATTAGCCAGTGGACCCTTTACAGGGAAGGATGGCTATTCTTACCAAAACTTCTAATTTCATTCTAATCTAGTCAAACACATGCTGTAGTGTTATATTAGTAATGCCCAATTAGCAAGGCCTAGGGTAGAAAATAGAAAAAAAAAAAAAGGTAAATGCAAGTCATTCCTAGTAAAGTCATTTAATCTCACTCATCAACAGCTTTGCTTATCTTCACTAAAATAGCAAACTGGAAGTTGTGAGAAAAAGAAAAGTGAGTCAGTGGGTCATGGTTCCTAGACAACATACAGTTTCTGAGCCAATGTGTTTTACTTAAGGCCTTATAAGGACAATGACTTGTCCCAAAGCAGAACCTTGTTCAAAGTAGGAATTCAATATAAGTTCATTCAGTGAATGGATTGAATAATATGATACTCTGAATTTTCTATGCAAAACTTACAGGCATATGTATTATATATAATAATATTTTGCTGTATTTATTAAATTATTCACTCACATATACTCTCTATCATGTGACAGACACTGCCCAGGGTGCTGAAAATCCTTAATTCATTCTTGATACCCTCTCCAAGCACTTCAGGGATAAAATGAGTTTGCTGAGATGGAATTATCTTTGGGTGGGTGTGACTGGGACACAGCTTGAATGTACCTAGGGTCTCAGAATATTCTGCATTGTGACCTGTGTGCCAATAACCTGGACATTTTACATGGTTAAAATTTATTGAGTTACGTAATTATGTATTTTTTTGTATGCATCTTATCTTAAAAACCTTTTTACATGGGATTTGTGAATTGACTTTCACAGACACAACGTATTTGGTTTGAGGGTCAAAGTGCAAGTTGTAGAGGACTAATAAACGTCCAAGATTGCGTGCCAATTAAAATACAGGATACCCAGTTAAATTAGAATTTCGATAAATACCGACTTTTTTTCCTATAAGTATGCTCCAAATATTTCATGAACACACTTATAATAAAAAGTATTTAACTAAGTGTCTTATAAATTCTGCAAATTTTGTTTGCTAAGTCAGGCAATCTTAATTGGAAGTAATCCACAATCACTGTAAATCAGTAATAAAATATTGTTTTTTTGTTTTTTACAGTTATATAGTATTTGCCACCTATCTTGAAACAGCTTACATTTTCCTTGTAATACTGTGAAGCTGTTATAAATCTACTCTAGCTAGAGAAATTTGCAAGACATATTTTTAATTACAAAAGAAAGATCACCAGGCTTGGTTTTCAAGAATTAACCAGGAAAATTAAGCAGGAGGTAGAATGAGAAGAATAAAATTATCACATAGTAACTCCAACAACTGCCTTAAATTAATATTGTGCAGCTTTCTAAAATCAAACAATAACAGTTTAAACCTATTATAAATAATGTATTAATTCTACAGGTAGCTTTTACTGTTGCAGTTCACTGTGGTCATTCTACTTATTATTAACTTTCCACATTTATGATATACAGATTGTGTTTGCCTTCTTGGCTCATTCTAGAAGTTTGTTGTACATTGGGTGAAAAACCAAGGACAACCTGAAGAACTCACTCATCTTGTCACTGGTTCCTGCTGGTAGAATTCTTATGCCTAGAAGTGCCATGTGGAATAATTTACTTTGTATAGGAAACTGGTGAAAAGTTTAGTGAATTAACTAAAATAATTTTACTTTTGTTTCAAATATATGGAGGCTGCATATGTCTTCTAGCAGTTCAGAATGATATTCTGAAAATAAATTCCCATTGATATTTTGTTGGTTTTCCACGAAATGGCCAAAGGCATGAAAACTTTTAATATTATTTTGTAATGATTCAATAACCAGGTTATCAGTTGATTCTGTTTTATTGTATACCCTGTAAAAACTTCTTTTAAAATATAGGACAACCACAGGGTATGTTCTCACAGTCAGTTGTACTTTTCTTTCTTTTTTTTTTTTTCTTTTTCTGAGGCAGAGTCTTGCTTTGTCGCCCAAGCTGGAGTGCAGCACCACGATCTCAGCTAACTGCAACCTCTGCCTCCCAGGTTCAAGCGATTTTCATACCCCAATCTCCTGCGCCACCACGCCCGGCTAATTTTTTATTTGTAGTAAAGATGGAGTTTCACCATATTGGCCAGGCTGGTCTCAAACTTCTGACCTCAGGTGATCTGCCCACTTTGGCCTCCCAAAGTGTTGGGATTACAGGCGTAAGCCACTGCGCCCAGTCAGTCAATTGTATTTTATTCTTCAAGTGCTTTTTATCTAAAGTCCTTTTGCACAATAACAATTATTGTTGTTTTTATACCTAATATGGAAACATTATAAGTAAGTGATGTTTGGTAAAGAAATTCTACTTTTTTCCATTTAAAGCACTGAGAAAACGAAGCTCATAACCATCAAACCTTGGCAAAGATAATGATCTATAGTTCACCAGAGTCTAAGCTATACTTTGAGTATTATACTTTAAATTTTTTATGCACAATATTGCATCATGATAAGTTGAAAACATTAATGTACCCCTAAGTATCCATAAAGATCAAGGTGTCAGAGAAATACAGAGTCATTTTTTTTAATGAACAAGTGGCCTACTTCACCGAAAATTGTATATAACATAAATCCAGCATTTAATGGTGCACAAAGTATGTCACTATATGTATATGCTCTATAGAACGCCATCTTCGGATTGTTCCTAACAAAAATTCTATGGAAGCTTGCAAGAGTTAATTTTATCTTCAGAAGAGCCTAACTATCTAGCCATGAAGTTGTTTAAAGGCTGGAGTAGAGGGAGATTATTCTATTTACTGAGAAAATGCTGTAAAATCCTTGTACAGTTTTAAGCCTGTGTCTTCATTCTTCATGTTTCCACTTACACGGTTGTCATCAGCAAGCATTTGTTTTCAGTTTACCAGCGAACCTAATGTAATATAGTGCAACTTTCTGTTGAATAAGGGAAGAGTACTTTGAAAACAATTAGAACTTAAATTAACCTACTTTTAAAATTTGTTAATATTTTTAAATTTATTTGATTGTCTGTCACAAATCTATGACAATGGCAAAATGGATACAGGCTACTAACAGTAATACATTGTCTGCCTGTTAAAAATTCTATAACAAAGGAAAATAACACATGTAAGTCAGTGAATGCTCAAAACCTCTTATAAAGGAGTAAAAATTGCAAAACATGTTCTTAATTCTGAATATGAATATACGAGCTACATGAATGTAAATATGTATGCTGTATAGATATAACATTTAATAATGTATGCAAGATGGTTTTCTGCTATGGAGTCTATGAGCTACCTTAAAGCACTAACAAATAAAGTTATGTTACTATGATTGCAATGAAATGGCTCAAGCTACTCCCCATTTTCAGAAAGAAGTTTATTTAATGTACAAAAAGTATGAATAGAACCAAAAGTAAACATTATCACATTTCTTTATACTACTATCTAGTTCTTTATATTAACTTTACCATTCAGATAATAGAAAGTAGGTGGCAATTTAGGGATTGGGAAAGAGATAAAACCAAAAAAAAAAAAAAAATCCTTTCTACCACATGCATTCTTCTACACTGTGTATATCTGCGCTCACAGAATTGGCTTCTTTTACTTCTCCACGTGCAGGGATTCAGTTGAAAAAAAAAAACCAACTGGACCTGCTCAACAGCGGAGGGAAACTGGAAATGATGAGTCCACATCTCAGTGCACTGCCATACAATTAAAACAACGGTGTATCTACCGACTTATAATTTTTAGGGATTGCAAGCAAGGCTTTTTCTTGAAGTTGAACCAAAAACAATTCCCTGTGTCCCATAGACTTTGTAATATGTGCAGGAACATAAGGATACTGAGGAGGTTCAACATGTGCTCTCCATCAGTGACCAATGCAGCCATCAATCACCCAGTCTTCAGAGCTCCATCTTGATCACCCATTGTCTCTGACATTAAGCATTTTAGTCCTCCAACTTCATCTTCTTCCGGGTTAAGTTCGCGACCAGGCGATCTGAAGAAAGTTGTTCCTAGCTGTAGCAGTAACACATGGGGTAGCCGGGGCTCGTGTCCAAGCGGAACCCTTTCTGGAGTCTTCTGCATTCTAATTTTATCAAATCCTTTCCTCATGCACTCAAATCTGGCTGCAACAGAGCCGTCCTTCACACAGAGGGGCTCTTTCGTACCAAAAGTATTCATTGATAAGAGGATGCAACTTGATGGTGTGCTCTAGGGTGAGGGGCTGGGTCTGCTGGATGTACTTGCTGCCCAATGACTGATCCCCCGGGGCCAGCCATTCTGTGAGCAATTGGGTGGTGCCATAGACAAGCTGGTGAGCTCAACCCTGGAGGACAGCACGGAGGGGGAGGCAGGGCGCACGGTTAAGTTATCTGCAACCCACTCAGCAGCCACTGCCTGCCATTAACAGGAGACCCGAGAGAAGGCCAAAGCTCTTTCTAATCATAAATTTCATAGAAACTAGAGAAGAGCTGGCAAAATGGAAAAAAATTACTCTGTTAACCATGTGTCTAGACTTGGCTAATAAATTTTGGAATCTATATCATTATTCGCTACTAGGCATCAATAAATATTCTAGACATTGTTTTATAGTCTTTTTTTCTTCTCTTCAATTTATTTTTAATTGACAAATAAAAATTATATCTATATTTATCTTATGCAACACAATGTTTTGAAATATGAATACATGGTAGAATGGCAAAACCAAACTAATTGACATGCATTTCCTCACTAATATTTTGTGGTGAGAACCCTTAAAATCTACTCTCTTAGCAATTTTCGAGAATAAATTGTTATTAATTATAGTCAGTATGTTGTACAATAGATTCCTTGACCTTATTTCTCATAACAGACATGTTGTAATCAATATCACCCTCATTCCAGCCTCTAGTGACCGCTGTTCTATTCTCTACTTCCATGAGTTTAACTTTTTGAGAATCCGCATATGTGAGATCATGTGACATTTCCCTTTCTGTGACTGGTTTGTTGAACTTAACATAATCCTACAGGTTCATCCATGTTGTCACAAATGACATGATTTTATTATTTTCCAAGGCTAAATAGTATTCTATGGTGTATCATATCACATTGTCTTTATTCATTCATCATTTGATGAAGACTTGGATTGATTCCGTATCTTGGTTATTGTGGATAATGCTGCAGTGAATATGGGAATGCAAGTATCTCTTTGACGTGTTGATTTAATTTCCTGCAGATGTATACCCAGTAGTGGTATTGCTAGATCATATGGTAGCTCTATTTTTGATTTTTTTAAAAACCTCCAAACCATTATCCATAATGGCTGTACCGACCTATATTCCCACCAACAGTGTGCAAGGGTTTTCCTTTCTCCATTTCCTCTCCAATATATATCTTCTGACTTCTTGGTAATAGACATTCTAATATGTTTGAGGTGGTATCTCATTGTGATTTTAATTTACATTTCTCTGGTAATTAGTGATGCTGTTTTTTTGTAAAATACCTGTTGGCCATTTGTATGTCTTCTTTTGAGAAATGCCTACTCAGTTCCTTTGCCCATTTTTAAAGAGGGTTATTTGTTTTTGTGCTATGGAGTTGCTTGAGTTCCCAAAGTATCTTAGATATCAACACCTTATCAGATGTATGGTTTGCAAATATTTTCTCACAACACTGGTTATCTTTTCACTCTGTTAATTGTTTCCTTTGTTGTGCAGGAGCTTTTTTTAGTTTGATATAACCCCATTTGTCTATGTTCATTTTTATTGGCAGTGCTTTTGGGGTCTTACCCCAAAACATCATTGCCCAGACCAACGTCACAAAGCCTTCCTCTTATGTTTTAAATTGAGTTTAAATTGGTTCTTCATAGTTTGTCATTCTTGTCATTGCTTTTATATATCCCTGCTCATATTCTGATAGGCTGAACCAAACTGAGGGCCAGAAGGCAAAGGGGTCCTTTTGAAGAGTCAGATCATGGGACTTACAGCAGGTGGAGAGTAGATCTGATGGAGAAGTGGGAGGTACCTGGGACTTCCTATGAATTTCTTTACTGTGCAGGACACCCCTCTTTTGGAGAGATTTATTAAAGATGCTCGTATATGGGTTGAAGAACTACTCTTGACTTGCTTTTTCATTGAAATTGGCTGTTTGAACATCTTTAACTCATTACATATTTAACCTTAAGTTGTTGGATTCCCCTTTCAGGTTGAATAAATGATTTCTAACTGAATCCTTGCCTTTGAATTTTGATGCATATTTGGATGAAACTGTGTTTGGGGATTATAGTTTCAGCCTAGGCATCCAAGCCAGCATTACCACTGTGAGGAAAAGTTAATGTTATCTTCTGAGAGCTGTTCTCCTATGAAGAGCGATATCATGTGATATTTTTAAGGAAGTAAGATTTGCCAAAGTGAAATCCTAGATAAATAAAACTGATAGCTGAGATTACTGAAGTGTTGCATATACTATTTGAGAAATCTTAAAGAATAAAACATGTAATGAAGAATTAGAAATGTAATAACATTGCTCAATTTTTTTATTTGAGATGTTAGCTTTGAGCAAATACGCTGAAGAATTATTTTAAAATTTGACAAATGTATTAAATACTTTCCAATAATAATAAAATACATGTAGGCTTTTAATGCAATCTCCAAAACCATGTTTATCATTTGATGATTTTTTTCAAATAATATAGTCATATACAACTTCCCCATTTTAAAAGTGAAAAAAAAGTTTTTTGGGGGAAAAGTTGAAGAAATAAGCAGCCAAAAGTTACTGTAATATACTTGGAATGCAGTTAATGCAAAATACTACTATGACACAGCTTAATCCTCCCCAATGAGATGAGTTGTCAGTTGCCATTTAATCCGCTAAAGCATAGTCCTTTGTTGGGCAACAGAAAATAAGAAATTAGGAAAAAAGCAGTCTTTATTTAATCCTACTAGCCAGGGCTGTGATAAGCTGATAGAGAAAACAAAAGGGAAATTGAATTTCTCAGAAATAATCTAGCAAAAATGGGTCAGAATGGAGTGGAAAGGGGGAAAAAAAAGACAATACCACTCTACTTTAAAATAGGAGGCAGCCAGAAATTCAACATGAATTATTGTTTATCAAAAGGTACCCAGTTTCCAGCCTTGCTGTAAATTTCCATTTGCAGAAAGCTCAAATATCTCTGAACTTGATGCTCTGAATAAAAGTTGTGATTTCTAGAGGAAATTTACTAGCTGTCCTATTTCCCATGCAAAGGGACAAAATCCTGCAACTTCTAGCTTGACTTCCTCGCTAGGTATGAAGCAATATCTCCTGTTCATATAAGATAAAGAAAAATCTTGTAGTTTGTAGTAAAGAAATATTCGTTTCTCATTTGCTAGTTTTTTTAAATTGAAGTTTTAGAATAAAGATACAGTAATTGGATATATGCCACAGGTAATTTCCCTTAAATAGGTTGCTAAATATGTTCTGCCTTATACAACATGCATTCAAGACATCTTGTAGATATAATTTATTTTAAAGCGGGATTTCTTTTTGAAATCCATCATTGTTTGCTGGTAAAATGAAAAGTTGTATATTACTGAAAATTTACCTAATTAATTACTTCTAAAATTGAAGCAGTAAAATTCCAAATTGTAAAGGAATAAGTTAAATTGTCCCTGTTTGTAGATGACATAATTATATATACAGGAACCCTGAAGACTCCACCAAAAAACTGTTAGAATTAACAAACAAATTCAGAGTTGCAGGATATAAAACCAACATACAAATATCAGTAGCGTTTCTACGTATTAAAAATGCCTGAAAAAAATCAAGAAAATTCCATTCACGGTAGCTACAAAAAAAATAATAAATAAAACACTTAGGAAGAAATTTAACCAAAAAGTTGAAAGATCTGGATACTGAAAACCGTAACGTATTGATGAAAAAAATTGAGAAAGGGAAGAGAAATGGAAAGGTATCTCGTGTTCATGGAGTGGAAGAATAAATATTATTAAGTCTACACCACCCAAAGTGATCTACAGATTCAATATAACGTCTATCAAAGTACCAACGACATTCTTCATAAAAATAGAAAAAACAACCCTAAACTTTGTGTGGGACCACAAAAGACCCTGAATAGCCAGAACAATCCAGAGCAAACAGAACAAGGCTGGAGGCATCATATTATCTGACTTCAAAATGTACTGCAAAGTTCTAGTAACCAAAACTGCATGGTACTGGTATAAAATCAGACACAAAGGGCAATATAAAAGAATAGAGAGCCTAGAAATGAATCCATGCATTTACATCCTACTTATTTTGACAAAGGAGCTAACAAAAAACAATGGGGAAAGACGATCTCTTTATTAAATGGTGTCGGAAAGACTGGATATACACATGAAGAAGAATGAAACTAGATGCTCATCTCTCATTACAAACAAAAATCAATTCAAAATGTATTAAAGACTTAAATGTAAGACTCAAAACTATGAATATTAGTAGAAGAAATCATAGGGAAAACTCCATGACATTGATCTGGAAAATGACTTTAGGAATATCATTCTCAAAGCACAGGCAGAAAATACAAAAATAGGCAAATGGAATTTCACCAAACTAAGAAGCTTCTGCACAGCAAAGAAAACCATCAACAGATTGAATAGACAACCAGGAAAAGGGAGAAAATATCTGCAAGCTATATATATGATAAGGGGTTAATATCTAAGATATATAAGAAACACAAACAACTCAATAGTAGGAAAACAAGTAACCTGATTTTAAAATGGGCAAATGATCTGAATGTAGATATAGAAATGACCAACAGGTATATATGAAAAAAGGTTCAACATCACTAGTCATCAGGGAAATGCAAATTAAAATTACCACCTCAAACCTATTAGAATGGCTATTATCAAAAAGACAAATGATATGTGTTAGACAGCTGTGGAGAAAGAGAACTTTTGTACACTGCTGATGGCAATGCAAATTAGTGCAACCATTATGGACAACAACATGAGGGTGCTTCAAAAAATTAAAAATAGAACTACCATATGATCCAACAATCCACCACAGGGTGTATATCCAAAAGAAAGAAAAATCAGTATGTCGAAGAGTTAATTTGCTCTCTCATATTCATTGTAGCACTATTCATGACAGCCAAGATATGGAATCAACCTAAGTGTCCATCAATGGATTCATGAATAAAGAAAATACAGTAGGAATACTATTCAGCCCTGAAAAATAACAAACTCTTTTCATTTGTGACAGCATGGATAAACTTCCAAGAAATTATGTTAAGTGAAATAAGCAAACACGAAAAGAAAGATATCGTATGACTTCACTTGTACCTAGGATCTACAAAAGTTGGTCTTATAGAAGTAGAAAGTAGAATGCTGGTTCCCAGAGGCTGGGTGGGTTGGAGTGGGGTGAGCAGATGTTGGTTAAGGAATATGAAAGTTCAGTTAGACAGGAGGAATAAGTTTGAGAGATCTATGGTGACTGTAGCTAATTATCCTCTATTGTCAAAAAATGCTAAGACAGTGGAAGTAAAGTGTTTTCATCACAAAAGTGAGAGCTATATGAGGTGATACATATGTTAATTAGTTAGATTTAGTCATCCCACAATGTATGTATACTTGAAAACATCATGTTGTATATAGTTAATACATTCACTTTTAACTATTCATTTTTTTAAGTAAAGTAATTTTTTTTTTTTGAAACGTGGTCTCACTCTGTCGCCCAGGCTGGAATGCTGGAGTGCAGTGGCGTGATCTCAGCTCACCGCAACCTCTGTCTCCCGGGATCAAGTAATTCTCCTGCTCAACCTCCCAAGTAGCTGGGACTACAGGCACCCAGCACCACACCTGGCTAATTTTTGTATTTTTAATAGAGACAGGGTTTCACTATTTTGTCCAGGCTTGTCTTGAACTCCTGACCTCATAATCTGCCCGCCTCAGCCTCCCAAAGTGCTGGGATTACAGGTGTGAGCCACCGCACCCAGCCAAAAGTAAAATAAAATATTTTTTAAAAGCAATAGTCATCCAAAGATTTAATAACTTTTATTTAATAAATATTCCGCTGTGAACTTGGCAGTGCACTTGTTCTCTATTGGTCTATATTCTAATTAAAATAGAGAAGATGAAACAGAATATATATATATCCATGACTAGATACATACAAGATATCAACAGATTATATTGATAGACAATATAACAAATAAAACGTGGTTTCACTTTGAGTAATGTATTTCTGATAAACTGTCATCTCAACATTTTATGTTATAGAATATTTTAAAATTCAAGTTGCACTTCAAAACTCAATACATTTATTATTAATCAGTGTCCCACAGGAGTTCTTTGCACTTCAAATACTGCTGCAATAGCTTAGGCACAGGCCCTCCCAGATGATGTTAGCATCGACAGTCAGATGGTGAGAAATTAAAAGATGTCTGTGAGACAATAACTACCTTCATTTAAGTGTTTTTCTACCAGTACTTAGATTTATAGCAATTAATTTCCACATGCTTTAACAATAAGCCTGTCCTCATTAAAACGCTAAAACCGATATGTAGAAAACATATTACTTCAGTATCTTGTCTCCAAACTGTTATATTGGCACTGGTTAGACAACATATTTTAAAAATTCACACATCTTATAGGCTAAGAGGTAAAAAAAAATCATACTCAACTCTGGAATATAACATTTTGGGGTCTTATTGTAGGTTTTTCAGGCTTTAGGAAAACAACATTAAAATGTGCTGGCTTAATTTTCTTCTCTAGTTGTAGCCGCGTTGTCCTGTGTGAAGAGAATCCTTTAATGTTGCAGGAATGCGCCTTTTCAGATGTAACGCTAATATATACTTGGGGACCATTGACCTCGTGTCTTCAAGAGTCCCATTAACACGCACAAACACACACACACACCCCCCTCAGAAACCAAAGGTATTAAGAAAAGGAATAACCATATTGTATTTATATCTCAGGGTGAACATTAAAGGTGATCCATTTCATGATCCATCCCTTTATTTCTTAAATCTTTTATGTCTTTTCCTTAATTTTCTTCCTCAAGAGATCTGCTCGATTGGCTCACATATATCAAACCCTGACAACTTTGCTAGACACCTTGCCCCCAGGACCTTATGAAGGTCTGATAAAATAGAATGAAACTT
The DNA here is from genome assembly GCF_000951045.1 of Mandrillus leucophaeus. NCBI lineage: Eukaryota > Metazoa > Chordata > Mammalia > Primates > Cercopithecidae > Mandrillus > Mandrillus leucophaeus. The sequence continues at coordinate 6,564,481 of NW_012101587.1, read as the reverse complement.
TACACTGACCTGGAGTTGATATAAAGGCATAGGATCATTCCTCTAAAACATGGTTTTTAAACTCCAGACCCAACCAAGCTACTCTCCAAAATGAAAAGAAGTGGGACATATGCCTCATATAATCCACATTTTTCCTATTTGCTTCAAATTGGTAGAGTTAACTGTGGTCAACCAGGTCGTCCCTTGGAATATCATGATCTGGAAGCATTTTCCCTCCAGGTCATGAAGGTCAGCTGCCTGCAGGTTGTGCAGGCTGCAAAGACTTATCCCAGACCAGCCTAAGATGTGAGCAGACCTTTGCAAAGATTAAATATGGCACAAACAACTTGGCCTGTTTGTTTGTTACGGTTGTTATTGTTGCTGCTTAATCTAGCTCTAATTTAACTGGGTCAGCTCTTCAAGCCACAGAATGATGGTCTGGCTAAGATTCTTCTATCATTTAGGAAAAGGCAAATTTCACCAGGTAGGCTTTTAAGAGTCGCTTACATCAACTTAATTTTAAAATAGAAGTTAAATGAAAGCAAATGGTCTGTATATCTAAAACCCTTTCCCCAAACTCAGTTGTGATCAGAGGATGAAAGGCAATACGCAGATGCCAGTGATTACATCTTGGCTCACATGGTTCAACGTCAAGCGGTACATCCTGCTTCTGGCAGGATTATATGGAGACCACAGCACTGTGCTCAGTGCTGCTGTAAGAGGGCTGCTCGCAGCTCAGGCTGGTCTGGGAAAGGTCCCTCCAGCCTGCACAACCTGCCAGCAGGTGAACTTTATGATTCTTTAGTTCAAAAGAAGTATTCTTGAAATGTGATGGGCAGAGACCTGGGGGTAGTTGTCTTAGTAATGTGCCCCAGAAGCAGGTGATGCAAGAAAACCCCTCTGAAATGTTTTTTTTCCAAGGGTTGGGGGATGAGGCCTAAAGGAAGATAAAATTAGTCTCCATGCATAAAAGCCAGCTAAACAGAGGTTAACATGTAAAGCTTAAAGCATATGACTTTTGACATAAAATTTCTGCTGATAATTTATAGAGAGTCATTATGGGCTGAAAGCTGTGCAAATTAGTTGTTTTCAAAGGAAATTTTCTTTGAAGTTTGAATGACTGCAAACTGATTAATATGATCCCTTACACATTTTTCTTACTATTAATTCTCCTTAGATCTTCTCCCTGAAATTAGGTTTTGAAAGACCATTAACTCTCTGGGATCACAGGCATCCTCCAATCTGAATTGATCATCAGTCAGAACCCGGAAGTTTTAGAACAAGGAAATTGAGCCAGCATATTGATGAGAAAACAACCTCAAGCCTTGAAAAGGCCTTTCAGAGCTTCAAGCAAGCAAATGGCAATGACCTTAGCAGTAGGTAGAAAGGATCCCAAGCGCTGTTACAAAGTAAACCGGCTCACATCAGTGGGCCAGACCAAGCTCAGACATGAAAATACCTCACTCTTGGCACACAGCACCTCCCAGCGTCGGCAAAAGCGGATAGAACTGAGCTTTTGAAATAACTTCTCCAGTGTGAACTTCCCAGGTTTCTTTAAGAAATAAAAAATAAAAATGCTTTCTACAAAAGCATATTGAGCTCCAGAAGTTTCAGAGTATAATATTAATCAGAAATTAAATGCCAGCATAAGTTTCTTAGGGAAATTTGGAAGCAACTCAAGCAGGTTGACATTTAATTCCATACACAAAGGCCTTATTCCAAATGTCGCAAGGCTCATCACAATGTCAGTGCATGGTGGTGGGGGCGGGGGGCGGATGGTGTGTGCCAGAAGATGCAGAAGAAGAGAGCAAGAAATTCTCAAAATGCTCAGAAAGGAATGCCGACAACAACCATGGGAGGCCCTGGCACAAATTTTAGTACAAAGTTTCCACCAGCACCGCTTTCTTAAAATGTGTAGTTTTAGAGCAAATCTGTAGAATGTCTAAGCCATGTGAGGAAACGGAGGCTCGGAAAGATTGAAAGGCTGCCCTAAACCATATCACCGCGGTGGGAGGGAGGGAGGGCTATCCAGCCCAGAGTGCGAGTCCTCCTCCCGGTTCTCAGTCATGGCACTATGTGCAAGCTCAGGGCGGGGCCACCTCCCATAGCAGATGGTTGGCCATGGCGTAATGGGAAGAACATTGAATGCAGAATTCCAGTGCCAGGATTCAGTCTGCTGGGCTGCCACCTATCAACTCAGCACTCAAGCAAAGCACTTATCTTCTGAGTTGAAAGCCGGAATGGCAAATAGTGGATGGGCAGATCAAAACAAAAACACACCCTTGGCACAGGGCAGACACTCAACAAATTTAAGGTTAATAAAATCCTCATGTCTTCCTAGTAAAGCACATTTTGGCATTAGGCACGGAAATGGGCAAGATGTCATTCGATAAAGACCCTTTCTTCAAAATGTCCTGTAAGCGAAGGTCATCAGTGAAGTTCAAGAATGAGGCAGTTGAGGGAGTGAGAAGACAAGCAATGTCTCCAAAGTCACACAGGCAGTTGGGAAAACCCTGGATTCAAATGCAGGCAGGACGGCTCCAGATCCCACGCTCTCTACCATAATATGCATCAAACAATATCAAGGAAATTAAGATAACCGTGTACGAGTTCTCATATCTAACTTTCCTGTAATGATTTTACTTTTCAACTTAACTATAAATGGAGATTGATGAGGGGGAAGAGAGTTTTGATTGGAAGTGAGTGGCAGAAATAGTAAAATGTGATGCAGTTTTAAAGTCTCTGAATCTCTAGATATTCTTGGGCATCTTCTCCTGGGGTTAAACAGTTCGAGCATGGGCACCTTTTGCTGTGAAAAACAATTGAGCGGCTGCCCCTGGGGTTAGGAAGGAAGGGGCAGCTGCGGACAGTGGAGCAGTGAAGGTCAGTTGCCACCAGCAGGGTCCTCTCACCTGGCATCATGGTTAATTTCACATGGCAATTCAATTGGGTCCCTGGATATGAAATCGACAATCATCAATTGTTTGGGCGTCAAAAAGGCATTTTCCTGAGGTCCAACTTGACTGAGACTCTTTTTTTTTTTTTTTTTTTAGTCTTGCTCTGTTGCCCAGGCTGGAGTGCAGTGGTGCAATCTCAGCTCACTGCAACCTCCACCTCTCAGGTTTAAGCGATTCTCCTGCCTCAGCCTCCTGAGTAGCTGAGATTACAGGCACGCACCACCACACCCTGCTAATGTTTGTATTTTTAGTAGAGACGGGGGTTTCACCATATTGGTCACGCTGATCTCGAACTCCTGACCTCGTGATCCACCCACCTTAGCCTCCCAATGTGCTGGGGTTACGGAGATGAGCCACCGTGCCTGGCCTGACCAGCTCTTTTTTAAATTGACCGCTAGCTGGTAGAGTGGACACCTCCCCCTGATAGCTAAATTCCAGGCTCCCCGCACCCTCTCTACAGGGCAGCTCTGCCCCTCGTCCCCTGAGACTCACCTGGTGTTTGTCATTTCCCACCAATCCCAGGCTCCACCATGACCCTCGCAGCTGGCCTCCCTCAGAACGGCCAGCCCTGCCCAGCAACTAATCCATAACCCAGAGCTGAACTTGCAAGTGACAGTTTCAAAGGTAAAAAAAATTAAACATTTTTCTGTCTACATGTCTAGAAAAAAAAAATCAATTCGTTTCATTTTCGGTATAGCTACCTATCTCAAAGCTCTGTCAGAAAATCCAAAGTCATTTTTATGGCAGAACTTTGCAGAAATGCCAGGTGGAAATGTGAGCTGGTAAAAATGTGTCCCTTAACTGTAGCGCATTCCTTTTCCTACAGGTTCCCAATTCATTTTGTGTTGTCTCTAGGCCTCTCTCTAGAGCAGTCTCCAGGGACAGGCCCCCCACACACGCACCATTAAATGCGACATACATGCACACACCACTCACTTATCCTTAGTTGGTTGTTCCCTCCAGTTATTTTAGCTTCTCCCTCTGTCTGTGTCAGGGTTTCAGACAGAAATTTTACAGCTAATACAAATCTGTGAAGAAAGAATTCCCTTTAGTGAGTGCAACCTTATTATTTTCTCTTGTTGACAGTGGCGTTAGATCAGTGCCCTAAAGATGCTGTCCAGGGAAACATTTGGCCCTCCAGCCTACTGCATGGGACATACCCAGTAATTCCAACAGCAGACAGAATGGCTCACCCTGTCCTGCCTTGCAGCAAATAAATCCCGAGCCTAAATATAAAATTAGTATTGATCCGATACCCATTGAACTTCCGTCTTCCATTTAGTAGGGAAGAAAACTTGTTCCACAAGGCGGATGGTGCCCTGTTCCACTCTAATGAGAGAGCAAAGCTTAGCAAGTGCAGCGAGATATTTTACCTCCTATTTTCTGAATAAAAATAGCATGGGGGTTCTGTGTTTCTTTCAGATCTATCTCTTCTAGACACAATGGAGGAATGAATCTTCTTGATTTGCCTCTGAGGGACCACCTGGGGGTGCAGCTCAAGAGGGCATTTGGAGGGGGGCTCAGTATCACAGGCTGATTTGCAGCCAAGGGAACGAATTACATCAGCAGGCAGGTGACAGGCACCACAGCACCATACACCTCATTTTCCAAGTGAGGTTGCATTTTTTTTAACCTAGGAGTGGGAGTGAGAGGAGTATGATGGATTCCTTTTATCAATCCTTCTTCAGTCTTTCCCTATCTTATAAATTTATTTGGATTTTCCAATGATATATTTAATATCAGTTGCCAGGGTTCACAAAATTACAGAAAAAAAAGTTTAAAAATGTAACGCCTGTTGCCTGTTATAAGTTGTATTATATCCCCTCAAAAAAGGTATGTTGGGTCCTAACCCTCAATACATTAGAATGTGACTTTATTTGGAGATAGGGCTTTACAGAGTTAATCAAGTTAAAATAATACCGTTCGGGTGAGCCCTAATCCAATATGACTGGTGTCCTTATAAGAAGGGGAAATTTGGACAGACACACACACGGGAAAATGCCACGCGAAGATGAAGGCAGAGTTCGAGTAATGCTTCTACCAGCCAAAGAAAGCCAGAGGTTGCTGACAACCCCAGAAGCTGAGAGAGAGGACTGGAACAGACTCCCCTGCACAGCCCCGGAAGGAATGAGCCCTGCCAACACCTTGACCTTGAACTTCTCACTCCCAAACTGTGACTCTACACTTCTGTCATCAGTGTGTAGCACTTACTGAAGCTGTAGTGAGTCATACAGTGCCTGCCATAAAATAAAAAGCATTGCCCTAAGAATGTACATTCTCAGTGGGACAGATAGATAGAGTAAGGGGCAATGCATCTTACTCATTCATTTGTTGAGAGTTTATTTTGAGTTCCAGGTCTTTGAATACAGCTGTGTCTAGGACATCAGAGCTGCATGCTCATGGAGCTTTCAATCAGTCACGGAAGACAAATATAGACCATGCAGTTACAGGAAGGCCCAATCTGTGAAGGAAAAATAAATGTAGGGCACCGTGGAAATATTTACCAGGGTTTGTGTATGTTAAGATGAAAAGCACAACCTGTTCTCAAAGTGGTCTTTCAGTGGGTGGCCAGCTATTGTGAGGCCGTTGGGACATAATGAAATCCAGTTGCTGAAGAGACATCTGTCCTGCCGGCTGTCCAGCACCCAAGCTCCTCTCCTGGTTGGAAGTATTGCCAAGGTTGGTAGGGAGCTGAAGAAAGAAAGATGTTTTCCCTCCTTGACACCTAGTAGCTGCCAGGCAGCCAGAGAGCTCCTTGCTCAGGAATGAGTCCCTGAGAGTGGCTCAAAGGCACAGGGCAAACTGTTAATGATGGCTTCAGCTGCACTGCAGACAAGAGCTCAGGGGTGGCCACCTCAGAATGAATGCCATGCCCCAGCCAGCCTCTAGCAGGAGCTTGTCTGTGCTGCACCTCCCTCGAGTCCTTTTCAGGCCTGGTCCTCCAGATCCTTCTTCAACTGTGGGAACTACCAGACAACCTCTTAAGAAATCACTTTCACTGATGGACATTTGGGTTGATTCCAAATCTTTGCTATTGTGAATAGTGCCACAATAAACATACATGTGCATGTG
>NW_012101587.1:6531820-6557393 GCF_000951045.1 Mandrillus leucophaeus | reverse complement strand
GAGTTGATGGGTGCAGCACACCAACATAGCACAAGTATACATATGTAACAAACCCACATTATGCACATGTACCCTAGAACTTAAAGTATAATAATAATAATAATAATAAATCACTTTCCTTCTTGCAAATAAATATGGCTGATATTTAATTATTATGCACAGATTCTGTTGCACCAATTGTTAAACATTGAACTAGTTCTACATGCATTGGTTGAAATACCCCAAATCACCATAAGGCACACCCCACAACTGCTGCTGCCACTTTTGCTGACGAAGTCCTCATTATTGTCCAAAAAACATGGAAAGACCCTCTCCCAGAGATGCTCCAGGTTATGGATTTTTTCTTATTGGTCAGTGTTTGTGCATTCTCATTGGTAAACATTTACGTATCAACTCGATTTGCAACCAGCAATGTTGATTCATACCATTCCTAAGGTGATGTGTGCGGGAATGTGCATGAGTGTTCTAGCACTTTCTCCAGCATATTTTGTATAGAAATGAATGTGCATTTATTTTGACCCTTTTGTAAACAAGACAGAGACCCATCCCTAGGGGTCACTACTGAATGCATCATTTCCATCCTTGCAAGTCAAGAATTCACAGTTGAAGCCACTGTAGCCCTGGCCAAAATAGAACCCCCAAACTAGTGCAATTCTGGTCATCAGTAGGTTTATTAGTCCATTCTCTCATTGCTATAAAGAAATACCCAAGACTGAGTAATCTATAAAGAAACGAGATTTAATTGGTACACAGTTCTGCAGGCTGTAGAGAAAGCATGATGCTGGCATCTTCTTGGCTTCTGAGGAGGCCTCAGGAAACTTACAATCATGGTGGAAGGCAAAGGGGGAGCCAGAACTTCACATGGCCAGAGCAGCAGAGAGAGAGAGGGCAGAAGATGCTACACATGAGACACCTCTTCCACGATCCAATCACCTCCCAATAGGCCCCACCTCCAACACTATGGAATACTATTAAAAATGAGATTTGAGTGGAGAAAAAGATCCAAACCACATCACCAGGATTCAGTTAACCATCCCCCTCTGGGTTGAGTGGAAGCCACGGTGTGATTGCCTGAGGTTTAATGTAAAAAATCCAGAGCTCAGTTTCCAGCTATGCCATTTGCTGTCTGTGAGATGTGAGTATGTCTTGTTTATTTCTAGACCCAGAAAATAGAGATTACAATACCTATCCTAACAAAGTGACCACCAGGATTCAGTGAAATAGCAACATGAAAGCATTAAAAAATAAACTAGAAAAATACAATGTATTATGTTAACACAATGTGTGTTTTTGTTTTACTTTGATTGCAGCTTTTCTTTTTTTTTTTTTTTAAGATCAAGTCTCACTCTGTCACCCAGTCTGGAGTGCAGTGGCACCATCTCAGCTCTCTGCAACCTCCACCTCCCAGGTTCAAGCAATTCTCCCACTTCAGCCTCCCAAGTAATGGGGACTACAGACATGTGCCACCACACCCAGCTAACTTTTGTATTTTTAGTAGAGACAGGATTTCACCATGTTGGCCAGGCTGGTCTCAAACTCCTGACCTCAAGTGATCCACCCACCTCAGCCTCCCAAAGTACTAGGATTACAGGCGTCAGCCACCGCACCCAGCAATTGCAGCTGTTTTAAAAGCAATTTCTTTGGAAATTGCTCAAGTCTGAAATTGTATTGGCAAACTTTGCTGTGCTAACAATCCCAAAATTTTAGTTGCTTGCAATATCAAGGCTTATTTCTCATCAAAGATTGATATATTGTTCATACTGTATGAAAGCTGCGGGTCCCCTGTGACATGTGTCTCCTTATCCCAGAGAGTAACCTGTGTGTTAGTCACACCCATCCTCTGGCAGAGCTAACAGCAATGGCATTAAAGCTTCAGCCCTGACCTAGCTTATGCTACATCCACCACATTCCACTGGCCAAAGAGGTCAAGTGGCCAAACCCGGCAGAGAGACAGAGAAGTGTCCCCTCCATGGCAGTACTCACAGTCACATGGCAACAAGTAGGACATGACACCCTCCAATAGGTAGAGGCCCGAGGAGTTGGAGACCACAATACAATTTATTGCAGAAACGCTGCTCTCAGTGATTCCTTCCTGCTTTGTGAATATGCAGCTGAATGACCTTCCCAATATCCTCACACACTTCCCACCTCCACCACCCCAACTCTGGTCCATCAAACAGAAATTCCAATGACAATTCATCTGAGTTGTTCAGTGCTTGGTCCTTGCCTTCCTTAAAATCATGGGTCTCTCTGATTTTCCAGATTAAATAAGAGAAAACAAGGCTTATATATACGTACATGAACCCTGCTTTATTTACCTCAACGCCTGAATGGCCCCAGAGGGATCAGGATGGAGAAGGGAAAGATAAATTGTCTCTTCCATTCAAACATCAGAGCTGTCTGAAGAATTCTGGAACATTCCCAAGGCATTGCTTAATCTTGATATATGGCTTTGCCCCAATCTAAGCATTTTACTTATACAACATTTGGTGAGTCCTGGTCAGGCAGGTGCTTGGCACTAGGGCTACAAAGAAGAATGACATAACTTTGGGAGGCCAAGGTAGGCAGATCGCTTGAGGCCAGGAGTTCAAGATTAGCCTGGCCAATATGGTGAAACCCCATCTCTACTGAAAAATACAAAAATTAACCAAGTGTGGTGATGCGTGCCTATAATCCTAGCTACTCAGGAGGCTGAGGCAGAAGAATCACTTGAACCTGGGAGGCAGAAGTTGCAGTGAGCTGTGATTGAGCCACTGCACTCCAGCCTGGGTGAGAGAGTAAGACCATGTCTCAGGAAAAAAAAAAAAAAAAAGGAGAGAGACAGAGAAATGACATAGAACCTTCCCTCTGAAAACTCAGTCTTGGGACAAAGCAACTGATCAAATAAGCATTTGGGATGCACTGGCATGGGTGACGTAATGAAGACACTGACCAGGTGCTGCTGGAGGAAAGAGAGGACCACCCACTCATGCCAGGTCCACTCAGGACATTATGCCCACACCAAGACTTGGAGGGCAAATAGCATGGTGTTGGGAAAGGAGGTGCCATATCCTGCCTCCTTCTCCGAACACCCACTGCTGCAGCCACACCAACCATGCAACAAGACTCCTTACACCCTGGGGTCTTTACTTGTGTTTTTCCTCCATGTTTATCCTGTCAAAAATGACTTTCTACACCTGCTGTAATTATAATCTTTTTTTTTTGAAGTCCAATGCAAATACTTGGCCAATGTGTGCAGAGAAAATACAGAATTTCAAGTTTCCTCCAATGGAGGTTTTTTCACAAAATTAATATTTCCTGATCAGTTGAGATTTGTGCCGATGTTCTCATGGGAATGGGTTAGCAATCAGCTTTAATTATAGCTTGCTTCATAGCTTGCTTCCTAGAACTGCTCCTGTAAGTGGCCAGTTTGCAGTGATTAGGCTGGCTCTGCCGACGACAGGGAAGGGAGGTCTCAGTGAAAGCACGTGGAAGACTGGGCCCCCCTCCTGTGCTGCTCTAGGTAGTATGGACACATTTGATGAGGCTGATGTGGTGGTTTTACTAGTAATTAATGAAAACCCAGTGACTGAGTTGATATTGGCCTTTACAATGATTTATCTTCGACACTCTTCACTTGCTTGAAGTGCTTTGGTATATTTTCTCCTGCTTTATAAATGAAGATTATAGGGGACTGAATAATGTTCCCCCAAAATTCGTGACCACCCAGAACCTCAGAATGTGATCTTCTTTGGAAACAGGGTCTTTGCAGATGGAATTGGTTAAGATGAACTTACACTAGATTTGAGTGGGCCCTACGTCCAAAGACTGGTGTCATAAGGAAAAGGGGAGGGAGAGTCAGGGGGGCATGCAGGGAAGAAGGCCATGTGAGGACAGGATGGGAGTGAACAGCTGCAGGTCAGAGAGTGTCCAGATCTACTGGGGGTCATCTGACACTGAGGAGACAAGGGCAGAGTCTTCCCTAAAAGGAGCACAGCCCTCTCAACCCCTTGAAATCAGAACTGTGGCCTCCAGAACTGTGGGAGAATAGATTTATGGGTTTTTTTTGGGGGGGGGTTTGGTTTGATTGTTTTGTTTTTTAAATGCTGTTTCCTAGACTAGGCTCTGTGGCTCACTCCTGTAATCCTAGCACTTTGGGGGGTCAAGGTGAGTGGTTTGCTTGGCCTCAGGAGTTTGAGATCAGCCTGGGTGACATGACGAAACCCCATCTCTACTAAAATCACAAAAAAATCAACTGAGCGTGGTGGTGCACGCTGTGGTCCCAGCTACTCAGGAGGCTAAGGTGGGAGGTTTGCTTGAGCCCGGGAAGTCAATGCTGCAGTGACCTGAGATTGCGCCACTGCACGCCAGCCTGGGAGGCAGAGTAAGACCCTGTCTCAAAACAAAATGCCGCTCCCTGATGAATTTCTGAAGTTTCCATCTGTCATTCCATTATGTACCCTGTGCCCAATGCCCCACCTCCTCCAATATGAGGTCCTCTTTCAGGAGGCCAGTGCTCTCACTATTACCAAGAAGCCATAAATAAGTCCTCCAAATTCTTCCCAATGGTCTGGGGCAGCATCAGTTCAAACCTAAACGACTGGATGGAGAAGCGTGACGTAATAGCCCACCCCTTATTTCCATAAAGAGTTCTTTTCAAAGCTCCCAAGTCATCCTAGGAAACACTTTGAGTGTATGATGCATGGGCTAGATCCCTGCATTTGTCTTGAATATGAAAAAAGGAGATGGTTATTTCAGGATGTAGAATGTGATTTTCCTCAGAAACACGTGCCAGTCACTCTATAGCCCTATAATTTCAAGCAATCGAAAGTTATAATTAAGTGTCTGCACTTCCAATTCCAAGGGAGGAAAGTACACAGAGTCCTTGATTGAGCAGTGCAAGCCAGCAAGATGAACCTTTGGCTTGCATTAAGCAGCTGAGCAGCGTGGTCGTGAGAGCCCTGGTCCAGAAATCGGAAGAACCGACAATCCATTCTGTCCCCACCTGCATAGCTCCTTGATCATGAGCAAGACAATCCATCTCCTGTAGGCTCTGTTTTCTTTAAAAAAAGGATTATTTTGAGGATTAGGTTTGAAAAGTGCAGGTAAATTTTTTTGTAAAAACATAAGCATTCCAGTACATGCTTTGTTTTTACACTGTGCATAAAGCAACAATTTATGAAACATTTTCAGAGGCATTCACCCCTCCAGTCTTCTCAGCAACCACAGGAGAGCAGCCCCATTAATTCCATTTTACACACAGACAAACTAAAGCTCAGATAAATGATGACACTTGCCCAAAGTCGAACAGGGAGTGAATGGAAGAGAAGAAATCAAATCTAACTGCTTCTGCTTCACATTTCATGTTTTCCGAGCCCCATGCTGCTTCTCCTCCAATCAGGCATTTTTGTTGTTGTTCTTGTTACTAACCCACCGGGAAGTGGGGATGGCCAGTGCACTGGGAGCTGCCGGCCACTGCAGGGTCCATCCCCACAGTGAGACCGCAGGAGCTCATCTCCTGCAGCCGTCGTTCCCACGGTAACCTACCCGAAGAAATGAAGTCTGAGTGTACTGCTAATGAATGGAACCTGAGAGTTCACAGGGAAAGCATCATTCTAACAAGAAACCCTGTGAAATAAGCACTCACCCTGGGAACACGGGCGTGGTGATGCAGCAATGGCGACCTTGGAGGTGGTGATTATCCAGAGAGTGGGTGCGCTCCATGGTTGGGAAGGAGTTTGCATGGCTGAACCAGTTCTTTAGACAGAATACCCCAGGATCACAGAGGTATACATCACCCAGCTCAGCTTCTTGGCTGGGATCATTTCCTCCAATCACTCAGCTCTTTGCTCATCAAGCAACCTTCAGCTCTGCGATTTAGTCTCTTGAGTGAATTCTGGAAGGGGGCCTTGCAAATGTCAGATCATTTTATCCCTGATTAAAACCCTTCAACGTGACCCCACAACCCTACAGATGAAGCTCTCTCATCTAGCTTTCAAAGCTGTTATAATGAAATATTTTCTTGATTTCCAGGCTTGTATCTTGCCACCCCCCAGCCCCTAGAATCTATGTTCCAGACATACACTTAACTTTGCACAGTTTCTCCAAACAGCATGTTCTCTCTCACCTCCAGGACTTGGAGTACACTCTTCTTTCTGCCAGGAATTCCTTCCCTACTCTCCCTACCCCCAGCTGCTCCCAACTGGAACTCATCTCAGCTGTCCAAAACCTTCTCTGAGTATCCATTCCCCAGGAAGGCTGGACTACGGCCCTTCATCCACATTCCCACAGCCCCTGGACTTAACAGTCATTGCACTTACAACGTTTCCTGTGTATTTGTCCCTCTCCTCCACCAGACTGTAAGTGAATTGAAGACAGGAAGATCTCACATATCATCGTATCCCCAACAGAGTTTGACACCTGATGCATCGCAGACACTCTGTAAGTATTCCATAGGTAGTTACAGAATAAAGTTTCAGGTCCTGAACCAGATGCTGCTCCTACTGTAATTTCACAGCTGCTGCTGGTGCCACAGATCCTGGTCTTTGATACAATGAAGTTTCTGACATTGCCTAACTCGAGAGCCATGCGGGAGGCCAGTAAAGACACAGACGCCAAAATAGGAGGCCTGTTCCCAAGCACCCATGGCTGAGGTTCTAACTGAAGCCATTGCAACAAGAGGAAATCAAAAACACTGAAGCCACAGCTGTCAGCAGCCTCTGAAATAACAACAGCAACATCACACTCAAGGTAAAAACACTTCGGGAAGAAACGGCACTTAGATAGAACCACATCAGTAGAGCGACTGTGAGGGAGGCTTCGAGTTTACAGCAGGTGCTGGCTACCATTTGCGTCTTGTGGTTTTGTGGAATTTTTTTTTTTTTTTTTTTTTGAGACAGTGTCTCACTCTGTCTCCAGGTTGGAGTGCAGTGGCGTGATCTCTGCTCACTGCAACCTCCACCTGCCAGGTTCACGCCATTCTCCTGCCTCAGCCTCCCGAGTAGCTGGGACTATGGGCGTCGCCACCACACCCAGCTAATTTTTTGTATTTTTAGTAGAGATGGAGTTTCACGTGTTAGCCAGGATGGCCTTGATCTCCTGACCTTGTGATGTGCTGGAATTACAGGCATCAACCACCACGCCCAGCCGTTTTTATGGATCTTAACAGCCATTAGCCTCTGTGGGAGATGAGGGACTCAGCTCAGGGAGGTCTGGCGCCAGTTTGGAATCCGTTTGTCTTCTGGATAACCCCAGGACCCTCACAAGCCCTTGTCTCTTCAGAAAAAAACTGAAAGCAGCACAGTACCTTCAACCTAACTAGATTTTCAGATTCACAACACACCTGGATCAATTTGCAAGATCTTCTCCCAAAAAGATTTTTAGTGATGTGCTCTATAAGTTGCCTTTTTAGTTTGAGGTATGTGGTGTAACTTAAAAATCTACTGCAGCCATGATTTTGCTCAAGAAGAGAAAAAAAACAAACAAACCTTTACAAAAACAGTTCAAGAAGTTTCTGCTTATTTAAATCAATCTTTAACCCTGAGAAACAGCATAAGCAACACTAGAAAGAGGGAAATGATAGTAATTAACACCATGCATTAACATAACTGACTTTCCCAGGGCTTATTTTGCACAAGGCATTTGGCAAAGCATCGTTTCATTCAATCTCCTCCACAACACAGCAACGTGAGTGCCATGATTACTCCATTCTACAGCCGAGGAGGCACAGCTCAGAGGTTCACTGTCCTCCCCAAGGTCATAAGGCTGGTAAGTGGGACTGAAACGTGAGATGTGAACTCCAGCCAGTCCCAGGACCACACAGTTGGGAGAGGAGTAGCACTGCCCTCTCCAGCAAGGCTCCTGCCTCAGGCCAGTGTCTTGGCCTTCACACTACTCATATACCCAGAGCAAAATGTCCGTCTCCCTTTCTTATTAAAGAAACTTGCACTCTGCCAAATATATACATATGCACACATATATGCATACATACATGCATACTTGGGTGTGTGTGTGCGCTTGACTATATATACATGTGTGTATTTATTTTGTTAATTTTATATCTCATTATTTTTATAATAGAGTTACTTTTATTATAAATATATATTTAAATTATTACAATTTACATGTCAAATATATAATGATTTAAATGTATTGAGTATTGGATATGATTTAATATGATAGCGGAATTATATGTGTATTTATGTATATTTGTTATTTTGTATTACATTTTATACATTATGTTATTTTAATAAACCACAGGCTAGAACAAGGCATCAAGCCTATGGGTGAGTGTAAAGGTCAGCTGTTGGAATCAAAATTTATCTGGATGAAAATGTGACTAAAAAGTGACATTATATAACGAACTGGAGTTCTAGTTATCCTTGTGCTCAAGATCAGTCAGCAGGGTGATGATGAGATTGGGAGTCTGAATATGATATTCGGAAAGCAAGCCGGGAGGCCAGCCTAACCTGGGCCGGTCAGCCCAACATGGAACGTCTGAATGCCACAGCACGTGAGGGAGAGAGGAGACCCTCAAACCAAGGCACACTCGAGGCTGGCCATCAGGACTGCGGCGAGTCCAGAAACTGTTTGACAAAGTGAATGACTGTAAGAACAGTTATTCTATATCAATAAGTCAATAGGGACATTGTTAAAATATAGAATTGTGAGGAAATTTTATGTATGGGTTTATGAAAAAACACAAGTGTGTAAAGGGAAGTTTAGCAAAATACTAAATAGCCTGCTGGAAATATTTTCAACCAAATTCCCTATTTTGAAGACTCTTCTTGTAGTAAGGGCTAATCTGATGTCAGACCTTTTAAGAACAATGTCATAAGATGTTTTGTACCCAAAGTTCTTTGAGGTCAGGACCGCAAGGTCATTGACGTAAGCAGCAGACCTACAAATTACCCCCAAATGTGCCCATGCCACACAGAGCGTCTCCATGTTCAGGAAGCACGTGGGCATCCCGGAGGGTGTATGGGAGAGCCATTAACAAAACAAACTACTTTTCCCAAGGACTTCTTCCTGAAGCAATGACTGAATTTGTATTTGAATATAACTTGCTTTTTCCCCAGCAAGAGCATGATGGCATTGTGTGTGTGCCTGACACAGACAGAGAGAGAGAGAGAGCACCAGTGAGGATAATCTGAATTTACCATCTCTTCCTGAAAACTCACTTCCATTATGCTGTCCTTTTGATGAGAAATGTCACCATCTGCTCAATTTCTTTGTCAGAAATCTGACAGTCACCCTTGATCCCTCCATCTCTCTTGCCACTCCCATGTCCAATTAATGATAAATCTCTCCCAGTTCACTCCCCTAAATGACACTCCAAATTTTGACCTCTTAATCCTACACTGCCAGGACCTTAGTTTGGGCTTTTCAACACTTCCCACCTGGGTTCCCACAGCAGCCTTCTAACGGATCCCTACCTTCCAAATTGAGCCCCTCTCACTCCATCCTCCTCTCTGCCACCAAAGTAATTTTTCTAAAAGGCAAATCCAAGCACATCCCAACTCTCATTAAAATCCTTTGAAAGCTCCCTATACAACCCACACCCAGCTCCTTACAGGGCACAAAGGGCCCTTTCTGACCCAAACCCATCCACCCACCTCCGCATCGCCGCCCACCCTCCGACCTGCAGAAGCAGAAACTCCACTCACACCCTGCCCTCCCGAAGCTCTCGCCACACCACGTGCCACTCCACCTCTCCAAGTTGGCAAGCTCGCGTCTTCTTCCAGCTGTGCCATCTCCACACCTCTTTGCTTCACCAACTCCTTATAACATACTCCACATCTGCACCTCTATGCTTAGCCCTTTCTCTAGATTTCTAAGCTCTCAACAAGTAAAGGATAATGAGTAATTGAAGACTTGGGTCAAATTGTACTACGGAGGTTAGAACTAGATGTGTGGATGTCTGGAGAGGTGTAAAGAAATAAATTTGAAAGAAAGGACATCTCCCGAGGAAACCAATCAGCTAGGGAGAGTGAGAAAAGGGTCCAGGACAGAGGACCAGGAATGCCCACATTAAAGAGCCAGCCATAAAGGATGGCTCTCCCAAGTTGAATAGAAATTGAATTGAGAAGGGATCATAAATTCTGAAATCAGGAGTCCCTAAGCGACATTTGAAAAATTAACTTCAACAGTGGAGGTAACAGTTTTTAATCTTTTCCCTCTCTTCCTTTGAAAATATCATCATTGGCCAGACGCGGTGGCTCACGCCTGTAATCCCAGCACTTTGGGAGGCCCAGGTGGGCAGATCACGAGGTCAGGGGTTTGAGACCAGCCTGATCAAAATGGTGAGACCCCATCTCTACTAAAAATACAAAAATTAGCCGGGTGTGGTGGCAAGTGCCTGTAGTCCCAGCTACAGGAGGCCAAGGAGGTTGCAGTGAGCCTAGACTGCGCCATTGCACTCCAGCCTGGGCAACAGAGCAAGACTCCGTCTCAAAAACAAAAATTATTATTAATGTCCCTTGAGGCTCTGAGCTTTTCAACCACTATTGTCCATATGTTATTGAAACCTACTGCCACAGATATTCCCATATAGGTACACAGGATTTAATTCTTGTAAATCTGTCATAACTAGAGACAAATTGTCTCCTTGAACAATTTGGGATAGTTTACTCAAAGATAGCCTTCCTAATTATCGAGACTATATACAATTTCCTTTTTATCATAGACACTGCCATTTTTTCCCTACCACTGTAACATTTCTTAGTTGTCAATTACATACAGATGATTTCTTGAGCTGATTTTATTTATTTATTTTTTATTTTTTGGCTATTGCCTGTATTAGTTGAAACTTTTTCTTGTCCTCTAAATAAAATGTCAGTGAAGACTTGCTCACCACATCTTACCTTGCCATGGTTTGAATTCATATCCCTATTCTAAACTTTCCAACTTTGCAGTCACTTTTGCAAGATAACTGTTTCTTTCCATTTATGTCTACAGTTAATTAGAGCACTGTATCTCCCAGGTTTACTCTTTCCATTTGAAGATAATGAAACCTGTTTTTCAAATTTTTTCCAACTAGATGGAGTCACCACTGAGCTTCTCTGGCAGGCTTGGCCCCATCTCCAGCTAGTTCTTCGGGACTAAGGCGAAGCATAGCACACATGTCATATTTTTATAAATTTGAATTATCAAAACTACGTGTCTTGGACTTATACCATTGACTTGTTGAGGATGCCCCAGCCCATGAGATTTTGCTGGACCATGCCGCATGCATGCTATTACACTGGCTCTCCACACACCTGCCCTTGGTAAAGGTCCTTGGGTTGAAAGCCACCTCTCTTAAATCAATACAAAATACTTTACTTTTTTCCCTTTGTCTCCTTTTCTCATGCCTGCTCCCATCATTCTAGCTCTGCTCCTTGGGTTTCCTTTTCTTTTCTTTCTTTTTTTTTTGATAGAGTCTTGATCTGTCGCCCAGGCTGGAGTGAAGTGGTACTATCTCGGCTCACTGCAACCTCTGCCTCCCAGGTTCAAGCGATTCTCCTGCCTCAGCCTTCCCGAGTAGCTGGGATTACAGGCATGCGCCACCATGCCTGGCTAATTTTGTATTTTTAGTAGAGACTGGGTTTCTCCATGTTAGTCAGGCTGGCCTCGAACTCCTGACCTCAGGTGATCCATCCACCTCAGTCTCCCAAAGTGCAGGGATTACAGGCATGAGCCACCATGCCCAGCCATGCACTCACTTTTCTACATGGTTCATGAAAAAAGCAATACCCCAAGTTATACTAAGTTTGTCAGGGTGACTCTAGGATCACTTTCTTCACTCAGTAGCTCCAGATCTACCCACGCATGTAGTTGATGCCTCCTGGAACTGTTGTTTTAGGAGCTCCAGATCTCAAGGGGCATGTTCTTGAGAAATTTCTACGTTGGCGCTATGGTCAGTCACTGTATAGTGGGGTTTTATGCCAGAAAATTTAACTCCAGAGCTGATGAATTCATGGCTTCAGCATAGAGGAGGTAGAAATTCAGCAGAAAGCAAGAGGTAGGAAGATGTAGATTGAGAAGGAGGAGAAAGAATGGGATGTAAACAGAGATTCTGAAGAAGCAGCCTGAAGTGGGACTTCGAAGGTCTATTAAATTTTTTTTAACTAGTTAGGTCTTGATCAAATTTATAGTTCATGATTTTGAGTGAAGGGCATGTGACACATTTCGCTTGTCACAGCACTGGTTCTTTGTGACGCTGTCATTTGCATATCATCTCACAGAACAGCCATGTGGTTACTGTATGTGCTGGAGAGCCAAGCACAGCATCCCCTTTTGATGTGAACCCTGAGGTGTGGGGGTTAAATTGCTCCCCTTAGGCGCTATCTGGGGCTCAAGAGTCTTCCCTTGGGGCTGTATAGGGAGCTAAGCATGGCTACCAGCTTTCAAAAATCTTCTTTAAGCAAACTCTTCTAGCATTCTATTCTCATTAGAAATCTAGGAGGTTTTAGTTTTCCTTCCAGTAAATATGACTTTTCATTTAATATTGAATTAGAGATGATGTTATTAATATTTTAGAATTATAACATTTGTATGGTCATAGTGTAAATTTAAAAACAAAAATGATGAAGGACTTACTCCTCACCCCTCATGTCCCACATAGCCATTCACCCTGGAATTCGTGGTTGCTGTTCTGCTTGACAACAGATTGTGGAAACTCAATGATTCCTGAATTCCATCGTCTTTCAACCCGAATCAACATAATTAAGTATACATTACCCTTGGCCA
Organism: Mandrillus leucophaeus; assembly: GCF_000951045.1. Classification (NCBI taxonomy): domain Eukaryota; kingdom Metazoa; phylum Chordata; class Mammalia; order Primates; family Cercopithecidae; genus Mandrillus; species Mandrillus leucophaeus. Next base: position 6,544,685 of record NW_012101587.1, on the reverse strand, counting down.
TATAACCCAAGGGGAAAAGAAACCCTTTAATTTCATAGATTTTTATAAACAAGGTCCTTACAAAAAGGCAACTAAAGAAGTAGTGCGGCTGTCAGGGTGTTCAGTGAAGACCTGTGGCAGTTGGGAGAACCAAGTGGAGCCACATTTAATGTTCCCATTAAAGTGTTTGATATTTTTATTCATATAAGAAAAATGCCTGTGCTGAAAAATAGTTTGAGGCAATAAACAACAATATGGAGAAAACTCTGAATTTCAAGCAGTTTTTAAAGAGTCTAGTTTCCACAGGCCCGTTTGGCAGCATCTTGCAAAGAAACCCCTGAGAGTTCAATTTAAAATTTGTAAAAGAAAACTAGGTTTCACGTCCCTGGAGTTAGCCAGTGGGGAAAGTTTATCTTAAGGGAGGAGATGTAAGCCTGGAATAATAGCCGTCCTGTGGTGTGACTGAAAACCAGGTGACATGAGGGAGAGAGTTGTCGACGGACCCTAGAAGCAATGCAGAAAGCCAGGACAGTGTGAGGAGCAGCCAGACACCGAGGCAAGGGTAGGAAGAGGCCAGCTGTGAAGAGCTTGGGAGAAGAGGATAACCAGCAGACTTGGGATGCAAAGACTCAGAATTGTCTGATTCAGTGACTATGAAGAAAATCCAGCTGGGCACAGTGGTTCACGCCTGTAATCCCAGCATTTTGGGAGGCCGAAGCAGGTGGATCACTTGAGGTCAGGAGCTTGAGACCAACCTGGCCAACATGGTGAAACTTCATCTCTACCAAAAATATAAAAACTAGCCAGGTGTGGTGGTATGCACCTGTAATGCCATTGTACTCCAGCCTGGGCAACAAGAGTGAAACTCCATCTCAAAAAAAAAAAAAAAAAAAAAAAAGGCATGCTTTTTAAAGCCATTAACTTTAGAGCTCTGAATGTGGTGAACATGTTTCCCTCTTCTCCCCTCTCCTACTTTGCCAGCTTGACATGATGGTTGAAGTAAACCCATCCAGTAAATCCTGATGTGCGGCAAGAATAAATGTGTGTGACTTTTACAGCTGTCAGAATTTAATGCTGCTCAGCAAATGCAGTCTGGTTTTACAGGTGTAGTCATGATTACAGATAGCCTTGACAGATCACCTGCGTTATGTCCTTTTAGAATTGCTACCTCCATCAAATCTGATCTTCTTTCACTTCAACCTATCACAGAGTCAGCTATGCAAATGCACATAAATACATGACACTTTCCATGGTCTCCTAGCAAAGACAGTAATACAGAAAAGATGACCCCCCCAAACATTAGAATAATGCAATTCCTATTTAGAAGACAAACTACAACTGTTAATAGCACTAAAAATCAATCAGAATGCATGAAAGTGGTTATACTGCAAGCAGACAGATGGCAATCATCCATTCAAAGGAAATTCTCAGGGGTTCATTAATCGCCTGGAGAAGAAAGATCATGTCATAATTGGACCAGAATCTTGTTTGAAAAAGAGATACACATACATCCAAATCAGATCTATCAATACAATTGCATTTCATGGCTTCTATTGGCAGGTGCTATTTAATTGATTCTTTATATGCAACAGTCAGGCTTAGAACTTGGGAAATTATCTCAGTGTTTGCCTTTTGACTAAATATTCATGTTATTTGCTGCCAGAAGCTTTGCACATTGTCATGGGGGAAAAGTCAGTCTTCATGCTATTTGACATTAACATCAACTCCTAAGAGTAAGTTTCATTTTCCATCAAGAAAGAATAGACCATGAACATTTTTCACCCAAGAGGCCATATCCTCTACTCCTTTCGTAAGTCTCCCCTGGATAAAACGCAGTCCTCTATCTGCAGGGGCACTTGACAAATGTCACCGACTCCTTCACTTGCTGTCAGGTGACAACAGTGAGAATAGAGACAAAATGAGAATAGGGAACAGAAGATGGCAGTGGGGTGAGGGTGAGAAGGGATGAGGTTTCAGACGCTCTTCTTCTCTGACTTGCTATAAATATCATCTCATTGATCATAATGCCACTAAGAGTTGCAGAATGAACTACTTCGAACGGCCCCTGGTTGACTAATTGTATAATTTTATTCCAACGGAGCCCCTCTGGTTCAACACCGAGGCACACTGGAGTATTCGTTGAGAGCTAAACATCTTAACCACCTTGGAATGTAACCATTTGCCTACGATTTCACAGGGTGCAACTGACAAGTCCTTTGTGGCCAGGAACACCAGATGCAGAGCCAGAAAACAAGACGTCAAGTCCCAACTTGCTCACTTAGCCGACCTCCGCAAGTCATCATCTCACCCAGTCTCTGTTTCCTTTTTGTACAAATGGATGAGATTGTAATTATCCTATATCACAGCAAAGAACTGGTGTGAGGATCAATGTGTGGCATTGTCAACATGGACACAGGCCACAAAGTGCTGTGAAATGCACAAGCTTATTGTTATGCTTGCTATGTGTGTGCACTCACGTACACACACGCACACCTACCTGCATGGCAATAACAGCAACTTCAGCAGGGTCATTCACGTGTGAGGGAATAAGCATCCACCAAGCCCAGAGACAGGGAGGAACTCACTGGCAGGAGCGACTAGGCAAGCCCCAGTGGGAGGTGAGGGCGGCCTCTAGAGAAGTATATGGAAACACTCCGGTTTCAGGAATGAGCATGTAAAGTGTATCCATGGAGGAGAATGAATTAATTTTAGAATTTTAGGTATTTTTGGCTTTTGCAAAATAGAAGCAGAAAGAAGAAGCAGGTGGGTAAGAGAAAAACGTTGTGATGTGAAGGAGGGAGACGAGTCTGGCGAAGGCAGAGGCAATAGGAAAGGAATGAAGGAGGAGGAGGAAGCAGAGAAGCATGTTAATAAAAGACCCTAGGGGCAAAGGCTTAGAGATAAAAATGTGTGCTTGATCAAACGCACAAACGCATCAAGATGGTCTCAAGAGGTGAGCAAAAGGATTTTCCAGATAAGGATTAAAAGAAGTAAACTAAAAATCAATTTTAAAAGCATTCAAAGGGCACAGAACAGAGAAAGGAAACAGATACCCTTATATTTTCATCGCTCTTTATAGATTTCAAAGTGATGCTATGACTTCATCTATGAGGTAGTATTAGAGTGAATATTATTATATCAATGTTTTGATTTTATAAATTTGGAAACCCAGGTGATTTTCCCAAGGTCACATGTCTAGTACACGGCAGAATTACAACTCAGGGCCCAAATTTCTTGGAGTTCATACTACGTCATACTGTCTGCCAACAGTGCAGAGAAAACTGTCATAAACAGAAGGAAAACAGCGTTCAGAAGATAAAATGCCTTGCCTTCCTTTCCTCCCTTTTTATTGAAGCACGCTTAGCTAAAACTTCTAACAACTAAAGGAAGTTTATATATTCTTTCTGTAACTAAATACAATTGACACAAGTTGATAAAAAAGGAAAAGGGAAGCAAAATGTTAGAACTAATTTTGTATCCATAATCTTTATGCAGTTAAGTTTATTTTGTAGTGATAAAGAATATCAACTGTTGTAAAGCACATTAAATATTCCTAGAACTTGCCTATGCATAAAAGCTCTGAGGAATCTTCCAGGGCTCAGTTGAGATGCTGAATAATGATGGCACATCATGCCAGGCACCCATGCTGAGAATAAATCACCATGCACAGTCCTAATCAGGGGAATGTCATACAAGGCTTTGACAGAACAGTACTCTCTCTCCTAATTTGGGTCCCATCAATAAACTTGCAGTGTGTGAAAGGTAAGTAGTCATCAACTGAAGATGGGTAGGAAATATTTTGCAGCTTTTAGGGTTCTTGTAATACATACATCATATGTCCATCTCTGATTTTAAACTGGTGTCATGGAGTTTCCATGAAGGATGAGGACAGAGACAGTCTCCCTTGAAAAAGCGGAAAGTAATTCTATGTAGCCTCAAGAGACTAACACTTCTCATAATACCAACAAAATTGTCAAATGTATGCATCGTGGTTTTCTTCATGTTTCCAATGTCAAAGCTATTCAAGGATTTCTTGATTAGAACCATGGGTACATGAAACTCAGTTGGAATGCACTTAGGTCTTGCATTTTATACACAGGAGCAAGGCTCAGTGGATCAACCTCTACGTATTAAGAGCTGTAATCAAAGGAGACCTCCTTACTTAAAAGTTTTGCCTTGGCATCATAAGACTAAATAGAGGCATACTGTTTGGATTCATGATTATATTATCCAAATGGAATCCAGAAGTATTTATTGTGCCTTTTTATGTACAAAGTGCTATGCACTCTAAGTGATACAGAAAGTGAAAGATTTCATCTCTATTCTCCAAATACTCAGAAGCTTGTTAGAAAAGTCATTTAGCTAATGGCAGGTTAAGATATAAGATTTTTAAAAAGTGAAATAGGATGAAAAAAGTTAGGGTCATATCACTAATAGGTACATGTTTAATGAGTGCGCACTTAACTTTTTCCGTTCTCAGCTTTCTCCACTCTGAAGTACGGCTGCTGGGAGCTGTAAGTGGCACGCAGTATCTGGCAGAGGGCTTGCTGTAGCAGACCCTCCATGAGTGGAAAGTGTTTTTATTATTACCCTTGTTTTATTATAATACTGGTAATATTAACTCCTGCTCAATTATGTGCCTTCTCAATAGAACCCCAATTGTAAAGCATGATCTCCATGTTCTTCTTTCAATACTAATTTTTGGAGAGAAGAGTAATTACTGAAGGAAACAAAGGCATGAAATCTGATTAGATTACCCTTTCCACACTCACAAAGCTATGTTCCCTGTGCTCCCAGCCTGGGGTCATGAAACTACTGCCCTTCCAACTCAGGTTGTGTCCCTTCACCCATTAGCCTTAGAGCAGAAAATACATGTACATATACATATACACACACATACATACAAGACACTTCTATATATACACACAATTATATACACACACATATATGTATGTACAAAAGTGACTTGTAAACTGCAAAACTTCAAATATGAGGTGCAGCTGTTGCTGTTATTACAGCAAATCAGCCTGGCATCCTCTGGTGGAGTTCCAGCTCTTCTCTGTATGAGCTGTGTGAAATGGAGAAAGTTGCTTGCACTTCGAAGATCTTTCATCTCCTTAGACAAAATTTGGCTGATAATGCAGTTGTGAGAATGAAATAGCAAAATATTTGCAAAGCATCTAGCATAATGCCTGGCATAAAGTGGGTTCTCCGTTTCATTTTTTTCTTTCCTCTTATAGGCCCCACAGATTTTTGATTATTGACTTCCCTTCTAATTGTCAGCAGCCTTTCAGACTGTTTAGGATGGGTGTCATCTTTTCTAACTTTGGCTGTTTTTTTTAAACGGAAAGACAGGGTATATGTAGTCTGTCTCCCTTTCATGTTTGGGCATCTTTATAACATCAGAGCTAGAAGCTGTTGCCTTTCCTACCTGTCATACAGATGGAACTTGCTTTCTTGCCTTCTGCTCTCTGGATAGTGGGTACTGAGAGCACACCCATGGAGTTAGATGCCATGCCTGGTTCTAAGACATCAGGAGTGCCTGTAACAATCTGGGAACTTCCACAGTGTTCTTGAAGGTGTATTTCAAATGCCAAGAACACAGAAAAAGATAAAAACCCAGAGAGGACCCCTGAAATGATATATCAGAAGCCCTCCTCCTAATGGAATGTATGTTGGAATGGTAAAAGGTTTAGGGTAAATTAAGGGGTTCTGAAGAGATAGAGTGATATGGAAAAACACACCCATTTACATAAATGCCAGGAACTTTTGACCCTCTGAGTTGAATGTGAGATGTGGTAGCTCTTCCTTTGATGCCGTGATGCACCATAAGGTCAAAAATAATCCCCAAGATACTGAAACCCATTGTGATCTCCATCTACTCTTTACTCTCTGTTACCCCACAATATGGGGCAGCCATGGCTCTGAAAGGTGGCAGGGGAGGAAGAAAATTAGAAATTAATCACTGATGTGTGAGTAATGTGTGTCTCCTAAGACAGAAAGACAGCCTACTGTTCAGTGTCCCAGTAACCATCATTGTTCATAGGTATCCTGATGCTGATTCTGAAACTCTCAGGATTTTGAAGGGCAGCCAGTCAAAGTCACTTGGGGAAGATCTGGCACCATCCCTAATTCCTGCTTCCCAGATGCAGAGACCTGGTCTCAACGTAATCAGGAAACTTCATTCCTAATTACACACTAAATCAACTCAATCCACTAAAACGTACAAGTAGTTCCCGAAAAAAATAATTCACCTTGGAAATATTGCATACATCATACGTACAATTTTATGGACAAGAGTACATTGTGAATAGACTTACACAATCCCCCAAAACAAAATCGTGTTTTGGCAATAAATACTCTGGGCATAATTTAGTTGAGGTGTGAAAATGTCACCCAGTGTTTCATTCTGTACTTTGTAATCATAGGCCCTCCGTTTCTTACTGGGTAATTACTACTTTGTTCGTCTCTTATCGTTGCCAGCAAAGTCCCTATTCTTTAATTGGATATTAAACACGGAGCCACAGCCCATGGAAAGTAGAAATGCTTCTCATAATGCTGGTCATCTGGAGCTCCAGCATATTAATTTCTGGCACAGAATTTGAGGTTTGATGGAAACTGTAAAAGAGACATTTGTGTTTAGTTAAATTGAGGAATTTGTAAGAACAGGGCATCTGAAGTTTGCCTGCAGCAGTGCACATTCAGTTGCCTCTCTGTGCTCGAATACAGCTCTGCATGGCTGCAGGCATCCTCTAAAGTCCATCTCAACAACTCCAAGCATAATTTGGGTTTCTATGCAAACCAACAAGATTGGGATACAGAAAAGAGACAGAAGCAAAATTCATTTAAAAACAATGAAATGATTACATTCTATGTAATCGTTATAGTGAACTTATTTCTAAAACCTGATTTGGACATGGCCACAGTGCTCAAATGAGGTCATGGATTTGTATCTAGGGAAGTGGTAACAAGGAAAGACCTACAGAGACAGCATTCATAGGCCCCCAAAAGAAACGAAGCATTCCTAATTGCCAGGTAGCTCAGTGAACGGTGGAAGGCAATGAAGCATAACCAGCCTCACAGAATTAATGAGGCAAAATGGATCCCATCAGAGTCTTGAGTGCTATTCACCACTTCCTTCCTCCACAGGGCCACGGTGGGAGTTTCAGGAACAGAAATTTGCCTCAGGTTCATAGGAGACTGAAAGCTCTATCCAAAGTACCCCGGGCATGGACAGGGTCCTTGGGAACTGAAGTCCTCGTGGTGCTAAGGATGTTCTGATCCAGGGAGAGGGTAATAGATTTCACTCGGCTTTTCTCCCCTTTTACCTAGTTTACCAGCAATTCTCACATCATTCACAACCCAGAAGATTCTTATTCCAGTTTTGCACATCTCAAACCATGGCTGGAAGCATTCCAATGCAAACACAAAATTTCCTTGGGAGCTGTCAACTTAAACCTGCCTGGCAGGGAGCACAAGTTCCATGGGATGTTAATTGTGGTTACTGGAGGACAGAAATTAAGGTTGCAGGATATAAGCTGATGAGAGAAAAGACCTTATCTGTCTTATTCACAGCTATATCCCTGGGTCTAGAAGACATGGCAGACCCTCAACTGAAAGTCTGTTGAATTAATCAGTAAAAATAGTAATGAACAAAAGTAGGAAAAGCACCAGAAGATAATTACATAACATGAAACAGGTTTCTTTACTGTTGAGTTTTCTCAGCCTATTAATTACTAAGGTACACAGAAAATCTTTAAGCTGTTATTTAGTTGGCACATTTCCCAAATACAATATATGAAACCTTTTCTCTCATATCGTCTGATGGGACTAGTGTTAAACAGAGCATGTAAAATTAACCTTATTTAAACTCCGAGAATTGTTGTTCTTTAGGCAAAATACACATGCCAATTTTTAAGGCATAATTTTTTTATTTCAGTAGCTTTTGGAGTGCAAGTGGTTTTCAGTTACATGGATGAATCACACAGTGGTGAATTCTGAGATTTCAGTGCACTTGTCACCTGATTAGTTTACACTGTACCTAATATGCAGTTTTTTACCCCTGCTCCCTCCACCATCACTTTCCTGAGCCTCCATCATATCACCCTATATGCCTTTGCATCCTCATAGCTTGGCTGCCACTTATAAGTGAGATCATGCGATATTTGGTTTTCCATTCCTGAGTTACTACACTCAGGATAATGGCCTCCAGCACCATCCAAGTTGCTGCAAAATACATTATATCATTCCTTTGTGTGGCTGAATAGTATTCCGTGGTATATGTAGACCACGTTTTCTTTACCCATCTAGTCAATGGGCATTTAAGTTGGTTCCACATCTTTGCAATTGTGAATTGTGCTTGTATAAACATACATGTGCAAGTGTCTTTTTCATGTAATGACGTCTTTTCCTGTGGGTAGATACCCAGTAATGGGATTGCTGGATTGAATGGTAGATCTACTTTTAGCTCTTTAAGGAATCTCCATACTGATTTTCATAGAGGTTGTACTAACTTACATTCCCACTAGCAGCGTATGTGTTCTCTTTCCCACGTCCACGCTAACATCTGCTGTCTTTTGACTTTTTAACAATGGTCGTTCTTGCAGAAGTAAGGTGGTATTTCGTTGTTGTTTTAATTTGCATTTCCCTGATGATTAGTGATGCTGAGCATTTTTTAATATGTTTGTTGGCCGTTTGCATATCTTTTGAGAAGTGTCTATTCATGACCCTTTGCCCATTTTTTAATGAGATTGTTTTTTCTAGGTGATTTGAGTTCCTCATAGATTCTGGATTCTAGTCCTTTGTCAGATGAACATGTCATTTTTTTTAAAATTGAGACGGAGTCTCGCTTTGTCACCCAGGCTGGAGTACAGTGTCGTGATCTTGGCTCACTGTAACCTCTGCCTCCCGGGTTCAAGCGATTCTTCCTGTCCCAGCCTCCTCAGTAGCTGGGATTAAAGGCATGTGCCACCACACAAGGCTAATTTTTGTATTTTTAGTAGAGACAGGATTTTGCCATGTTGGCCAGGCTGGTCTTGAACTCCTGACTTCAGGTGATCCGCCCGCCTTGGCATCCCACAGTGTTGGGATTACAGGCATCAGCCACCACACCCGGCCAAACATGCTATTTTTAACTGTACCTTGCAGCAGTGATGATTAGCTCTAATGCAACATATTTCACAAATCATATCCTGAAATGCTAAGATGTACATAGGCAGCTCACTGTAGAACTGTGTGTGTGTGTAGAGAGAGACTATAGTGGACTGTGTACTACAACTGTAATAAACTGTGTATCTATATCTATATCTCTACATGTATATATGGCCTGAGTTGTACCACTTTGCCAGCGAGAGCTGGTGGAGCCGACTGTACACTCCACCACTAGCATACCCTAATGAACATCTCCCATGCTATTCTGAATTGAGCATGGATGGTAAACATGTATCACTTCCTCTTCTGAGGTTTCTCATTCTGGTGACTATTTTTTTTCCGGCCAACAGTTTTGGCCTATATTGGCTGATGGGGAAGTACAGGTAACAATATCATAACTTTTACCAAAAAACAAAGGAAAGGTATCATGCTGCCTGTTCAAAGGCATGTTGTGAGATTGGCCTCTCCAACTCTTTCCAGATGAGCCTTAGGGTACAGCCTGATATTGTGCTCCAGGGTAGATGCTTGGGATAAAGTGGCCAGTGAGGAATATTTCAGCACCAGTCGTGTACTTGCTGATAGTTTCATTAAAATCCCCACACTTCTGGTATCTCAACAGGCAACAATAAGGTCACTCCCAAGCTCTCAGAAAGAACAGGGAAAGGTAGACAAGGAAAAGACCATGTTGCTAATGAAAAGCCTGGAGCAGAAGCACCCGAAAGAAGTCCTATGGGGCTGCTGTATCCCCTGCAGGAGGCTGCTCTGCTTTAAGAAATGACTGTGCGGGTGCTGCTGGAGCCAAAGCAGCAAGGCTCTGGCTCGTGTCCACTGGTCATCACTGCCCACAGGTTCCCAGACACTGGATTTCACCTGCTCAGAGACCTGCCTCTTGGCAACCCTTACCCTCAACTACCAGGATCTCCTGTCGGCAACTAAATACACTCAAATCTCTTCATTCTTAAACAAATCAAAACAAAAAAGTCCGCCACAGCCACGATGAGGAATAAAATATCCATACAAATCTATAAGAATGTATTTTAAGTATTAGCAACTTAATTGAAAAAATGCTAACTTTATTGTTTAGAAAATTAAGGTTTTTATGTAAGTGTTCAGTTCCCAGATTCAAAATAATTTCTGATAATGTGGTCCTAGATGGCACCCAAACAACAGGATTAGGAAGTGTAGAACACTTTAAAAACTAAAAACTACTACTTCTACTGTATTACTAAGTTACTATTATGTATTAATGATGTTATCTCCATTGTTTATAGAAAGAAATTACAGTTTATTGTCATTTTATCTTATTTCTACATCATTAGTGGTGCTAGAGATAAAATTCAAAGTCATAAAAATGCAAATTACTAATAAATAAAACTAAATAATGCAAATTAAGATGAGATAGTATTTTTCCCCATCAGAGTGTGATGAAAAATACATTCTCATACATAGTTTGTGGAAGTAAGTTTGGTAAAACCATGTTGAAAAGTACTTAAGCAACTTATATCAAGAGTCTTAAAAGTATTCATTTCTTTTAAAAACCATTAATTCTACTTTTAAGAATCTGTCCTCTGTAATCCCAGTGTTTTGGGGGGGTCAAGGTGGGCAGGTCATTTGAAGTCAGGAGTTCGAGACCAGTCTGATGAAAATGGTGAAACCCTGTCTCTACTAAAAACACAAACAATTAGCTGGGTGTGGTTTCATATGCCTATAGTCCCAGCTACTTGGGAGGCTGAGGCCAGAGAATTGCTTGAACCCGGAAAGCAGAGGTTGCAGTGAGCTGAAATCACGCCACTGCACTCCAGTCTGGGCAACAGAGTGAAACTCCATCTCAAAAAAAAAAAAAAAAAAAAAAAAAAGTACAGACTAAAATATGTAATTATATGACATCTTATATAATGGATTATTTTGTTATTAAAACTTTTCTTGAAGAAGATTTAAATATTTGTAAAATCATTTTGTCTCATGCAACATTTGGGGCATACTTATACTACACACACACACACACACACACACACACACAGAGATTGCTTATGTGAAACTCAAATTTAATTGAGCATCCTGTATTTTATCAGGCAACTCTACACCCAGCCCTCCAGAGACCCCCCCGTGCTGCCAAAGGCAATGCCTCTGGTTGGGTGTGAATCCTTCAGGAGGCCAGGCGGCAGCAAGACTCCGTATTGAAGTAACCACTGACCTCCATGGTGCCACCTCGCCTGGCTTTCCTTCCATCACTCTGGCCTCGCTCCATTACGTCGCAAGTGTCCCACAGCCTGGCATTCTCTCTTGAGAAAGCACTTTCAACAAGGGAGCAGCATTTTTCAAATGACTTTACTTTCTTGTATGTTTTAGCAATTCCCAAATTCAAACCTATAACCCCAAACGCCCTGAACTGAAGCATTTGCTGGGGGAATGGAGAGAAAGGGAGGGATTTGTGAGAAAATAGAAGTCGATAGGGTTCTATTAGTGTTAATAGAACTTGTGTAGGGATAATAGAACTTGACACAGTGTGGGTGTGAGGGTTGAGGGAGCAGATGAGGTTTAGAAGAGGTTTCAGGCATGGGACCTGGTGGGTCGGGTGCCGGGTACTGATGAAGGCACTGCAGGGAGTGAGGGCACAGGTGCGTGGGGAAGGTGAGTTGCACTTGGTGAATTGCAGGTGCCTGACAGCCATCCCAGTGAGGAGGCTAAGTAGAAACTGCATGTGGGTCCCACACATGCCCGGGCTCCTACTCTGCCTCCTCTCTCTACCATTCTCACCACCATTTCCACCACCAACACCTGCTCCACCTTGAATTGCACCCCAACTTCAAGACTCAGGGCAAATGTCACCTTCTCTGGGAAACCTTTCTTGACTCCTTCCCAATCTCACATGCCACCCTGCACGGTCATGCACTGTTTGTTTGTGTGTGAGCCACCACACGGTGAGATCCCTCCAGTCAGGAAGACTCTCTGATTCAGTTTTATATCCTCAGCACCAACCACTGCACCTTCTGCAAAGTGGAACTCTCAGCAAATGTTCCTGGAACTGAACTAGTCTATTACCTGTAAGACACTATGTTAAGAGCTATGAAAGATGCAAAAATGCAAAAGACACAGTCAACTTATAGACTCTGTGAGGATATAAAGCTTGAACATTTAACAACTCCTCTTTTATCTTTGTAGTTATTCTTATGAAAATACAATCTAGCTTGATACTGGCAGAGAATATGTAAAGTAAATGGGAACAAGCTCAATTGTTTGATATTGAGAAAAAACTGGCAAGCCAGTGGAGAACATATGCATATAATTTTCTGTAATTTTTACAGTATCAAGCAAGTTCTTATGATGCAGTGAACACAATTCTCTCTCAATATCAAACTTAATATAACAACTGGGGTCCTCTCAAGGAACAGAGCACCCCCAAATTAAAATGACTCAAGGATAATTTAATTTAAAAAAATTTTACAAAGACAACAGTAAGACACTGGCAAACCACAAGGGAATGTGGAGCAACCCAGTAACCCTGGGCAGGCAACTGCAGAGCCCTGTTCTCTGCAGGGCCTGAGGGAAGGTGCAGGGCTGAGGGACCCCATCAGACCCATTGTCCAGAAACTGGCTGGGGGATGCCCTGGATGTCATCCAGTGGTTCTCAAACTTTTTGGTCTTAGGACTCCCTTCACATTCACCAAAAGTATTCAGAATGTGACCGGGTGTGATAGCTCACGCCTGTAATCCCAGCACTTTGGGAGGCCGAGGT
>NW_012101587.1:6525842-6528320 GCF_000951045.1 Mandrillus leucophaeus | reverse complement strand
AGAACATATGCATATAATTTTCTGTAATTTTTACAGTATCAAGCAAGTTCTTATGATGCAGTGAACACAATTCTCTCTCAATATCAAACTTAATATAACAACTGGGGTCCTCTCAAGGAACAGAGCACCCCCAAATTAAAATGACTCAAGGATAATTTAATTTAAAAAAATTTTACAAAGACAACAGTAAGACACTGGCAAACCACAAGGGAATGTGGAGCAACCCAGTAACCCTGGGCAGGCAACTGCAGAGCCCTGTTCTCTGCAGGGCCTGAGGGAAGGTGCAGGGCTGAGGGACCCCATCAGACCCATTGTCCAGAAACTGGCTGGGGGATGCCCTGGATGTCATCCAGTGGTTCTCAAACTTTTTGGTCTTAGGACTCCCTTCACATTCACCAAAAGTATTCAGAATGTGACCGGGTGTGATAGCTCACGCCTGTAATCCCAGCACTTTGGGAGGCCGAGGTGGGTGGATCACCCAAGGTCAGGAGTTGACCAGCCCAGTCAAAATGGTGAAACACTGTCTCTACTAAAAATATAAAAATTAGCCAGGCATGGTTGTGGGCACCTGTAATCCCAGCTACTTGAGAGGCTGAGGCAAGAGAATCACTTGAACCCAGGAGGCAGAGGTTGCAGTAAGCCGAGATTGCCCCGCTGCACTCCAGCCTGGTAGATACAGCAAGACTCCATTTCGAGGGAAAAAAAAAAAAAAAAAAAATTCAGAATTCCAAACAACTCTTTATGTGTGACTTACACCTATCAAGATTTACCATGTTAGCAATTAAAGCTGAGAGGTTTTTTTCCTAATTTTTTGCCTTTATTATTAACTGACACATAATAATTTTACATATTTACAGGGTACAGTGTGATATTTCAATACATATTCAATACCATATTTCAATACTGAGTGTAGTGTTCATATCTGGGTAACTTGCTTCCTCCTCACCTTATCATTTATTTGTGTTGGGAACATTAGCAATTGAAAATATATAATAAATTGTTACTGTAGTCCCCCTATGGTGCTGTAGAATGCTAGAAGGCACTTCTCTCTAGTTTTACTGTTATATCCGTTAACCAACCTCTTGCTATCTGCCCCCAACCTTTCCCACCCCTAGTAACCACTATTCTACTCTAAAACTGAGAAGATTTTATAATGTTCATACATTTATTTAAAATAACAATAATAAATCCACACCCTGTTAAGCATAATTAACATTAACATATTAAAAAATGGCTATTTTCAGAATAAATAGTGAGGAGAGTGGCATTGATTTACATTTGGCAAATGTCTTTGATGCCTGAGGCCTGGCTTAACATAAAAGGCCTGTATCCTCTGATCTGCCGGCATCCCGTCTGCGGCAATATCACATCGCCTCTGAAAAGCTGCACCACACGCTCATGAAAGGGGAGGAGTGCAAAGCGGGGGAATCAGGTCTTGCCATCACTATGAAATTAGTGTTGACCTTGCAGACTCCTCTAAAGGTCTCAGTGATGACACCGATGACTGCAGCTATCAGACCCCAGGTCCTCAGGCACAGACTGTGCAGCTCATCTCAGTGTCCCCGGGCACGTAGGTCCCATAGTAGTATCCAAAACATACTTGCTAAATAAGTGGGTGGATGGACAGTTTTAGCATTAAAAGAATTTTGCATAAAAACAAATAAATATCATTTTATCTAATTTTTTTTTTTTTTTTAATTAGGACCACTGGGCACAGTGGTGGCTCACGCCTGTAATCCCAACACTTTGGGAGGCGGAGGTGGGTGGATCACCTGAGCTCAGGAGTTCGAGAACAGTCTGGCCAACATAGCAAAACCCCGTCTCCACAAAAATTAGCCAGGTGTGGTGGCGGGCACCTGTAATCCCAGCTACTTGGGAGACTGAGGCAGGAGAATTGCTTGAACCTGGGAGGCAGAGGTTGCAGTGAGCCAAGATCACTCCACTGCACTCCAGCCGAGGTGATAGAGCAAGACTCCATCTCAAAAAATAAATAAATGAATAAAAATAAAAAGATTTTTAAAAAGGACCAAAATTATAACTACAAGCTTATGTAATGCCCTTGCAATGGTTCTGCTTACTCATTTGTCCTTTAGGAACCATCAACAAAAACAAACCATGTTCACCCATGAGTAGTGACCAGGGCTTTGAATATGTCTTCCTTCGAGATACTCAACAGAGGGTGGGATGTCTGAGGGTGCTGAGTCACACACAAGACAAAAGCGCTGGGAGGGAAGGAGACTGGATTCCAATCCAGCTCTGCCAGGAACCAGCTCTGTAACTGGAAGAAAGTCAGGCCTGAAATCTCATTTTCTCATCTATAAAATCAAGCAGCTGAGTTGTGTGCTGTGTGCCGCTGTAACCCCTTTGACCTCCCCTATCATGTGGTTCTATTTCTACTCACTAGGTAAATGGCCACCCTCATAATCACTTAGAAGCACATCCCCTTAACCCTCCAAAATGCCAGCTCTCAGCTACACC
>NW_012101587.1:6525341-6525792 GCF_000951045.1 Mandrillus leucophaeus | reverse complement strand
GCACCACACGCTCATGAAAGGGGAGGAGTGCAAAGCGGGGGAATCAGGTCTTGCCATCACTATGAAATTAGTGTTGACCTTGCAGACTCCTCTAAGGGTCTCAGTGATGACACCGATGACTGCAGCTATCAGACCCCAGGTCCTCAGGCACAGACTGTGCAGCTCATCTCAGTGTCCCCAGGCACGTAGGTTCCGTAGTAGTATCCAAAACATACTTGCTAAATAAGTGGGTGGATGGACAGTTTTAGCAGTTAAAATAATTTTGCATAAAAACAAAAAATATCATTTTATCTAATTTTTTTTTTTTTAAATTAGGACCACTGGGCACAGTGGTGGCTCACGCCTGTAATCCCAACACTTTGGGAGGCGGAGGTGGGTGGATCACCTGAGCTCAGGAGTTCGAGAACAGTCTGGCCAACATAGCAAAACCCCGTCTCCACAAAAATTAGCC
>NW_012101587.1:6520153-6525291 GCF_000951045.1 Mandrillus leucophaeus | reverse complement strand
GGTGATTTCTGTTGAACAGAGCACCTGTCTGGGAAAACAAATTGCTTATTTTTCAAATGATTGCTTGACCTCCTTCAAAATTATATATTGAAGACAAAAGAGAAACATTTCTTTCATAGCCAAAAAATACTTTTCTTTTCATTTGAGTATACCTCAAGAGGGTCCTATTAGAAAACCTAGGCAATGGCAGCATTCCTTTCCTGCTACATTCAAATGCCATTTTGAAGAGAGGAAAAAGATGACCAGCTGAGTTAGGAAAATTCCATTTCTACTTACGAAAAGCCAATTATAAAAGCAATTGTCAATCACAACTGTCTTCAACTAAGTCAGATTTGTAGGAACTACATTGCTTATACTTTACAAAATAAAATAAACTCCAGTAGGAAGAATAGTCATTACCCATACTTGCATCAGAGTCTTAATGATGAAAACACGTAATTATTTAATGGACTGATAACTACGCGGGAAGAAGTGGTGTGGATCATGCACCAGCTTCAGCTGAAGAGACAGTGTTCCCACTGTGAACCCTGAAGCCAGAGGGCACGCTGCCTCCCAATAATGGCCAACTTTTACAAGAAGCTGCAAGACACTGCCCTTAAGGACAAATGAGTGAGCAGAAATGGTCTTACAGAAAGACCATTGGCAGAAATTGCCCAGGGCTCCATCCATTCCCCTAAAGTGCCTTGTCCTTCCCTCATTGCTCTTGTTCTGGTTTTGTATCTCTGGTCTGAGCTTGGCATCCCACATAGGAATCCTGCCTTCTGCATCACCCAGTTCGTGTTTGTATCTGGACTCCCAGGCACTGGAGTTCCCACAGCTCTGACCTGGCCTTCCTTTTTGGCCTTCGGCATCCATCCTCTCTGAAATATCAACCATCCACTCTAGCTTTCATCCCTGAAAGCCAATCTCTGATCCTATCTGCTCAGCCAGGGCACAGCAGGCCACCAGCAGTTAATCCTCAGAGGTCAGAGGAGATCTGTTTCCTACCCATCTCCTGTTACGAACCAGCCTTGTGATGTTCAGCAAGTCCCAGTTTCTCTGGGCATTAACTTTGGTATCCGCAAAATGGTAACAATAATACACAACATGATGGCAAAGACTAAAATGGGTAATTGCTAAAGTGGCTTGCAGTGTGTGAAACACTACACAAACTTAACTTCGTGTTTTTCCTTTGTTAAAAAGTACTCCCAAAGCAAACTTTTCCTTCATTTCCTAATCAAGCTTGATAATCGCCCTCTTGTCTAAGGAACTTAATATCTGGAAAATGCTTTCACCTTGTCACTCAGGGGTCTGTGTGCCTTTCCTGCCAGGAATGGAGGCCAGTGAGTGTCCTGTGTGACTTTGAACATCAGCCCCAGCAGCCTTGGGAAACTGGGGTAGCTCCAGGGTCACTCAAGGCCCTTGCAGACAGCCCTCCAGCAAGCAGGGATTTGATGATGGATATATTCCCACCTCAGGTCACAATTCTGGAGCCACAGTGGATAAGGCCAGTAATGAGCCCTTCTTCTCAGCACAAACTCTGCCAAGCGCCAAGATCCGCCTGGCTGGGAATTGCAGGCAACAGCAGTACCAGAAAGCCTTCAGCCATCAGTTCTGCCCTTGCCTCGGGCCTGTCCTGACTGATTAAGAGGTAGACAATCTTTCTCTGCATAAGAGAAAGAATGCTCTTCAGACTAGGGGAAAACATTCCCCTAGAGTCAACTATTTTCTAACTACTGCCACGCTGAGGGTGTTTAGAAGTCCTAACACTATTTGTACACACTTACTGCTGTTTGCTGTCACTATTAGAGAAGGTGAATTCGCCCATTTGCCGAGTTTCATAGAAAGTCACACTTTGGTTTAGTTGTGTTAAAGAGCTGGGACTACGGCCATTTAGGAGTCCATGTGCTAGAGCCCCCATCCTCTACTTGGACATACGCCCTGGGGTCACAGCTCCTGTGTGCACTGCCTGGTTTTAAGAGAATCTATTAAGGCAGAAATTTCATAGCCTGCAAGTCTTTAAAAGTTGAAACCACTGAACTAATGCCAAGAGATACGAGACCTCAAGCCCTGAAAATGTTCCAACTTCAGCACCTGAATGTCAGCAGGAAAATCAGCTCCCCAACTCTTGCACATTGTTGGCGAACCTGTAAAATGCACACTTCTTTAGGAAGGAAATAATGGAGATGGAGTCAAAACGCATAGAGGTATAACATTATTCTCCTTCAAATGCCTCCCGAGTCTGAAGCCCCAGATCCTAGAAAGGATACTAAGGGAACTCCTGCTTTCCTAGCTTGGAATTACGTGGAAGACAATCAGGCTGACATGAGTTTCCATGTTCTTCGTGACCCAGGAATCACAGGCTGCTTCAGGCTGTCTCCTTCTCCTCTCCTAAAAATCCTACAAGTACTACAACAGCTAAGTTTACATTTCAGCTCAGAGTTTAGTGGGATCTTTTTACACGTTTTCGTTTTATTTTTTATATGTATTTTTTGAGACAAGGTTTCACTCTGTCATCCAGGCTGGAGTGCAGTGGCGCAATGACAGGTCACTGCAGCCTTGACCTCCAGGGCTCAAGCAATCATCCTCCTACCTCAGCCTCCTGAGTAGCTGAAACTACAGGTATGTGCCACCCCACCCAGCTATTTTTTTTTTAATTTTTTATTTTTAGTACAGACGAGGTCTCACGATGTTTCCCAGGCTGTTCTCAAACTCCTGGGCTCAAGCAATCCTCCTACCCTGGCCTCCCAAAGTGCTGGGGCTGCAGGCGTGAACAACTGTGCCTGGCTGATTTTTTTTTTTTTTTTTTTTGAGACGGAGTCTCGCTCTGTCGCCCAGGCTGGAGTGCAGTGGCACGATCTCCACGCACTGCAAGCTCCGCCTCGTGGGTTCACACCATTCTCCTGCCTCAGCCTCCCATGTAGCTGGGACTACAGGCGCCCACCACCGCGCCTGGCTAATTTTTGTATTTTTAGTAGAGACGGGGTTTCACCGTGTTAGCCAGGATGGTCTCAATCTCCTGACCTTGTGATCCACCCATCTCGGCCTCCCAAAGTGCTGGATTACAGGCGTGAGCTACCACACCTGGCCAGTGAATTATTTCCTTGTGAAGTTTGGGGAAATAAACTAAAATGCAAAATGACTATACATGCATATACACACACACACACACATACATATAGTATGGTATCTAATCCTAGAAATGATTGGTAATGATGACATAAATATGATTGGAATTTGCACTTTTCAGGACAAAAATCTATGGTGAGACCAGGTGTAGTGGCTCACGCCTTGTAATCCCATCCCTTTGGGAGGCCGAGGCAGGTGGACTGCTTTGAGCTCAGGAGTCTGAGACCAGCCTGGCTAACATGGTGAAATCCCATCTCTACAAAAAAATTTAAAAAATAAAAAATTCATGGTAAGGTGAATATTCCTCTAGTAAAAATGCAATTATAACAAAGTATAGAGTTTCCATAGAGAAATTATATTATGTTCAAGTTAAGCATCATCTACTGTATAGATTGAAACTAATTAAAATAACTTCATTAATTATGTTGCCATTTAAAGAAAACACGGAGATTTGGATTTGCAGTAGAAAAAGAGGTCATGTCTGCTGTGTGCGTTAGCCGTAAATTTTTGCACACACATAAGTGACATTATTGGCATTCTGGATAAGAAAAGCCAGCCTGTGTTGAACACCTCCCTGGTGCCAGGCACTGTGCCATGCACTCCATAATGGTGGGGAAGGCGTTGGCGCCGCCCCCCAGACCAGGATAGACCCCAGGAAAAGATAGAAAAGGCAGAAGGAAGAAGAGAGCCCGTGAGTGACACAAGCACTGTGTTCTGAGATAACAAAAGAGAAAGCAGTGAAATAACCTGACTCGGGTGTGGTCAGACAATGTGTCAAATAAGGAAAAGGCTGAAATGGGCCTCGTTTAGAGAAAGGGCAGGGAGGCAGGGCCTGGCAGAGGAAGAGTGGTGCAAAGACACACGGGTGTGAAAATGGGCCACATGTACAGGCAGCCCAAGACGTTTGCTTGGCTGGCGTTTAGCTCACATGAAGTCACCCAGAGCCAGGTCTGAAGGTGGGTGGGCAGGGTTTCCACAGAGGCCTCACGACTGAAGGACCTTCAGAAAACCCATGCCAGCTGCCATGGGCTGTTCTTCAAACGCCAATGCCTGATTTGCTTCTCACTAAGTCTACTCAGTGAGAGTGGAGTCTTCCTATCTTAATACCTGTGATAAACCAGCACTACGCAGTTCCCAGTGACAGAAAAATATGAAATTAAGGGTAATGTTAATTAGGTTAAAGCTTTATGTTCAGGTGCATACGGTGAATCCCTTCTTTTGACTATGAAAAGGGACACAAAGTTTGTTCAGAGGAAATTAAAGAGCTGTTCCCCCTTGAGCAAATAGCTCAGGAATGTCCGCTTACCAGGGCCCACCCGGGGCAGCCGGAGATGCCGTGCCACTCTGAGCCCAAGCAGCAAAAGGGGCACTGATACAGCGGTGCCTGCCTTCCCAATCCATCCTCACCGAACCCGGGCAGTGTCCCCATTCAGGAAGGAGTTCCTCCATGTCGAGGTGAGCGCTTGTTAGTAAAGAACAAGGTCAGAGAAGACCCCGCTTGCCTGGGTGATGTTTGATCAGTTATGGCCTTACTGCTTCTTCCAGGCCCCGAGCAGCAGGAAAAAAGACACAAGAAAGTCATCTCCACAGAGAGGAAACAGTGGCCCCAGTTCCGCCTCTCCAGATGAACCCTGCAGGTGGTGAAGGCCCAGGACTATCCCTGCAGATGTCCCTCCTGCCCGCCAAAGCTGGCTTTCTTGGGGGGGGCGTCGTGAGCCAGTCTTTGAGGATGTGGCCCAGGCTGGACTGTCCGCCCTGCAGCAAGGAGGGTGCCTGGAGTGGCGGGCCTGTGCCTGAAGCCTCTCTACTTTCAGCATCAAGGCACTTTACCTGTTTTTCTTTTTCTTTCATTCTTTCTGTTCTTTCTAGAAGGAGGGTTTGGAGATCAACTCCTGTGAGTTCCCAAACTGTGGGATAGGAAGTGCTGTTTTCTGACCAGCCCCTCGTCTCAGTTCTGAGGACCTAGACAAAGTGTTGTTACCTGAGGAAGGGGACAATACCTGGAACAGGGGTGCAGCGGTGGGGGGGGG
>NW_012101587.1:6490236-6518328 GCF_000951045.1 Mandrillus leucophaeus | reverse complement strand
CACACACACACACACACATACACAGAGAGAGACAATGGAATATTATTTAGCCTTTAAAAAGAAGAACATCCTGTCATCTACCACAACACAAATGGCCCTGGAGGACATTATGCCACTCGAGGCACAGAAGGACAGACACTGCCTGATCCCACTTACATGAGGAATCTAAAATATCTAAAAGAGTCAACCTCGTAGGACCGGGGCTGGGGGATGAGGGGGATTGGGAGCTTCTCATCAGTGGTCATAAATTCTCAGGTATGCAGGACACAAGAGCCCTGCAGGGTCACACTGTACCTAGAGGCAACAATAGTGTCTGTGCCCTTCCAAATGTATTCAGAGCATAGATCTCACCTTAAATATTCTTGCCACAATAAAATAAAATTAAACGTGTCAGGTGTGATTCATGTTCGTGAATGAATCAGTAGAAACTTTGTGACAGGGTCTCTGCCCCTTGATTCTGAGGTGAAGTCATGCAGCCTTGGTACACTGAGCTCTGCTGACATCAGTTAGCCATGTGGCCCTGCCCCGGCTTCAGCAAGAAACCATCTTTAGGCATTTTTGCCACTCCAGTAAACAAGAGGGACATGTTTTAAAGGTGGCTCTATAAGAAGCTAAGTCTACAAAATAAAATTAAAAATTAGGTGAGCATGGTGACATGCCTGTGGACCCAGTTACTCAGGAGGCTGAGGTGGAAGGATGGCCTGAGCCCAGGAGGTCAAGGCTACATTGAGCCGCGATTGTACCACTGCAGTCCAGCCTGGATGACAGAGCGAGACCCTTTCTTAGGTTTGCCAGCATCATCCACAGAGTGAAATTAGTTCCTGCCCTGCCCTGCCCACTCTCTACCAACACTTGTTTTACTAGGCATGGAAAAATTAGATCTTGACCCCTGTGTCTTCAATCCTTACAAACTAGGCAGAAGGGGAGGAAAGTGAGGCTCCAGAGATCTGTGACTTGCCCAAAGCCACCAGACATTAGGGTGAGAATCTGTTCTTTTAATTTGTTTCCCTGTTACTGGAAATTAGGGCTGAAAAGGTGTTGGTCATTGTGTCCACTCTGCAAAACTGTTGTAACTAAATAATAATCTTCCTGATAGTGAATCATTTAGACTTCTTATATTTTCTAATTCCTCTAAGTCTCTTTTCCTCTCACACCCACAGCAGGGTCAAATGCACCAGAAGAGAGCGATTCATCAATGCAGAGGGACTGATTATTTCAAGCAGGGGTCATGCTTCCTACAGCACACTAAGTCTCTGGGTTTTACTGTGTGAATGCGGCCTGTATTGAACAGGGGCCTGGGGAGTGCAGCCAGGATGGTCCGTGGACATGTTAGGTTGGAGAGACCCAGCTTAGAACGTGACATTCTCCTACAAAGCTTTACTGAGAATCTATCACATAAAAAATGTGTGTAAAGGTCAGTGCTTGGCATAGAGTAAGTGCATGCTGAATGTTTGCTATTATTATTACCAGCTCCAGAAGGTAAAGATGAGTATAGGACGGGGAAAGACAAGCATTTTACATCTGCAAACATATTTATTGAATGCCTGCTATGTGGCAGCCAGTATTCCGGAAGCTATTCGCATCATACACACACACACACACACACACACACACACACACACACGGTCCCTGTGTTCACACAGCCACTGGTGGGCAGGGCAGGGGGAGATCTGGAATTAAGTTCCACCCAGATGTGCAGGAGGGCGGGGATGTGAGACTCTGGACAGTCCCCAGCCCTCTCAGGGCCTCAGTTGCCTAGCTCTGAAATGGAGATAGCGACATCTGTTCTCCAGGCTTCGTTAGCAGGAAAATAAAGGAAATAAAAAGACACCTAATGCAATGTGTAGAACATATTAGGTGCTCTTTATCGTCTTTTTTTTTTTTTTTGTATATTCCTTATTGTCACTGTTAGCATTCATTCACCATTTTAACGGGAACAAATTCTAGCAACTTCCCAAGGGCAGGTTTTGACAAGGGAAGAGAGTGAGTCCAGAATAGTAAATAAATTTGTCTCCTCACACTTTTAACGAAAAAAAAAAAAAAATCCCTCTTGTTTACTAACCCAGCACTGACACTAGATTGATCCCATAGTTAGCACGATCCAAATCCAATAACAGACTCCCTATTCACTGACCGGTTGAAAACTAGTCCTGTATTATTCAGGTAACACTCCCGACACTTGGCCTTCCGCAATGCTGCAATTTAAGCCCCAGTGCAGTGTTGACCCACTGATGAGTAAATGAGGATTAAATTCCTTGGTGAGTGGTGAAAAGGAAGAGTAAGCCCCTATTTTCTCTGACTTCCTGTTTGCATGATGGACAATTGCCCACACACCTGCCTCCCTGGAGTAAGAACAGCTTCACATTCCAAATTTGAGAGAACCTTTCTCATAGCACAGATGAGAAGAGGTGTCCCTAACAGGACAGTATCTCTGGCTCACCAGTAATAGGCATGTAGCTTTGTTTCTGAACTGAAAAAAAAGGACCCCAGATAACAGTACTCTAAGTTGTACCCCTGTTAAGAGTGAAATTTGAAATAAGGTGACTGGGACTGATGAGTTCAGCCCGTGAGTTTAGATGAATTCATATTTTTTCTCAATTTGGTTATTTGTTAATTTTGCATAAGCCACGGCCTCTTCAGGGAGAAGCGGTACAACACCCAACTCAAAAGTTGACTCCTGAGGAAGCTGATCTCACTCCACACTGGGCTGGCAGGGCCCACGGCAGGGTCGGCAGGGTCGGCTGCCAGCTACAGGCCCGGGGTTCCCAGCCGAAAGGTGAAGAGGCTACAGGGCGACTGGGTCACGCACTCACTCTCTCATTCCACAGATAGTTGCAGGAGAGCCAGGATAGACCACAACAGCTCTCATTGCCATAAGAAAGATACTGCAATCCTTCAGAGTTTTGAGAACATAGAGCTCAGCAGTGGGTTGAAAATACTTGATTCTTGCTCTCTAAACCCTTTCCTGGCATCACCTTGGCACCTCTGCACTCACCCAGGCCCCATCCATGTCCTGGGAAGCCATTGTTTGGGAGACCCAGCGTAATCCCAGTGTTTTTATTAGAAGAGGCATTTGCGGGCAATAGTCATTAACATGCATAGGGCATCTTAACTAAGGAAAAAACAGTGCATGCATCCTAAAACGGGGTTTCCATGTCTGTCCCTTGTCTCTAACAAAGCACTCATCACATCACGCTGTAACTATTTGCACGTGTCCTTGTGCCCTTATGTAATTACGTACCTTGAAGGATTCTTGTGGGGAGGAAACAAGATGGATCTTGTTATGCTAAGTGCCCAGCAGAAAGCAAATCACCTGATAGCTCCTAAGTCATTTCTAGATTGTGTGATTGATGATCATATGCATGGTTGCAGGTTCAGCTCTTGTAGCCACTCCCTCAGGGCTTCCAATTTTGTTTAGCTCATAAGGTTAAACAAAGATTATTTTAAACACTTACTCTTTAAAGTCGCAGATGCTATGACATGACCTGGATATGTGTTTTCCAAAAATTGATTATAAGATTAACACCTAAAGAGTAGTTTACCAGCCACACAGGGTGGCTCAGGGCTGCAATCCTAGTACTTTGGGAGACTGAGGCAGAAGGATAGCTTGAGCACAGGAATTCAAGACAAGCCTAGGCAACATAGCAAGGCCTCGTCCTAACAAAAAACTAAACTATTAGCCAGGTGTGATGGCACACATCTGTAGTCCCAGCTACTCTGGAAGTTGAGGCAGGAGGATTGCTTGAGTCCAGGAGGTCGAGGTTGCAGCAAGCTATGATCATACCACTGTACTCCAGTCTGGGCAACAGAGATCCTGTCTCTTAAAAAAAATAAAAAGTTACCCTCTACATTTATTTTCTAATATAAAGTGATTAATCTCAATTAAGAACTTTTCATGTTTCCAGTCATCTTCCCTTTCCTAAATTCTTGCCAATTTCATTTGCGACTGTGTCGTTCCTACTCCAATAGTCCCTCCTACGGTGTTCTGTGAATTCCCTATAAGTTTGCGGAGCTAGAAACCTCTGGGCTTGACCTCCCAGTCTCACAGCCCACCTTTCCTTGCAGCCATTACTACAGTAACCAGCTTCTTGCAGGTGTTCATAGAGTGGAAAATGCTCTTCACCCCACCTGACATGCACACATCTTGCTTTCTGAAAAGGTAAGACCAGCTGGGAACCTGCTTATGCACATGACAAATAGGACAGAGGAGTGTTAACTCCCCAGCGCTGAGCTCTTGACCAGTGGCAGCTGGAAGCCAGTGGATCCATAATCCCTTCTTATTTATCCCAGGCAGATCAACTCTGATGCACCTCCCACAAGACTCCTCAGACAGATCCAGCTCCAGTTGTCCAATAGTGACCAGCCTGGTAAAACACACTTGGAGTGGCTTTCCCACCTTCCAGGTTTTACTTCCCTAACCCCACTTCTGTTCCCAGGAATCATTTTCTATAACTAGCACCCTGTATGCAAGCCCTGGTCTCAGCTTTGCTTTCTGTGGAGAACCCAGGCAGAGACATCCAGTAAAGAGTGAGCTGGGTCTCACCAGCGGTTTACACCAACAGGACACAAGTTTTCAGTGCCTTCCTTTTATTTAACAATCTCAAGGCAATTTTTCAAGAATAAAACTCCATTGTAATATCCCTAGGGTACTTTCTCAAGTCTTTCTTTTTTCTATTGCTTCTCATGAATCTAAAGTCCAGTTATGACAAAGGGAAAGAACGATACTGCTACTATCAAGTAGGAAAATTGAGGGTTGAGAAGAAAGAAAGTTTAGTAGGATGATGGAGCAGATCTTACAATTTAGACATGAAAAATAAAGGAAGTCAAGAATTAAAAAGCAACACCAAACCACAGGCCTTTCAATTTCCCTATTGTCTGATTCCTATCTATTAGAGGAGGGATAAGAAGTAGTGGGGAAGGCAGAGAAAGGAATAGTCCAATATCTTCTGCACATCTCAGGGCTCAGCATGGAATGAATGCTCTCTAGTCCTGTGCACTAGAAATGAACTTGCAAACCTTCTACAGTGCATAAAGTATTTCTTCTTAGTTAAGATGCCCTATGCATGTTAATAAATATTCCCCAAAATGCTTCTCCTAAAAAAAAGAAAAAAAACACACAAACAAAAACAGAACAAAACACTGACATTACTCTGGGCCTCCAAAACTACACCTTTCCAGGGAGGAGAAATGAAGGTAGATGATCAAAGGGAAAGTTAAGATGGGGTCAAATGCATCTAAAAATGTTGGGCAAGAGAGTCAACATTGGTGAGTAATGTCTGAATCAACAATGGAATGAAAACTAAAGAGCAAGAAAGCAGTCCCATCTTAAATCCCTTTTTGGACTTGAAGAGCCTTCATGTTGGAGCTAAATAGGAATCTCATCAAACCTCTGAAATAGCAACAAGTGAGAGTCACAAAGCATGAAGCCGTGAATGAGCCCCGTGGGTGCCAGGTCAGAAGGTGCGTTCAGTCAAGGCATACACCCCATGCCAGGCAGGTCCACCCAGCCCGCATCTGCCAGGACATCTGAGGTTGTCATGCTCCGATCCAAAGGGATTGCTGGTTATTACTATCCAGTGTGGAAACAAGTTTTCGAAGCCACAAGTTCAAGACCGCCTCCCATGTAAAGGAAACTACACAGATAGCCATTTCTGTGTTTAAAAAACTAATGTCCCAAAGAAACTTTTGAAATGAGGCAGTTGTATGAAAGCCAGAACCTTCTTACTCTTCATTATAAACATGTTTTCTCCATCTTTTTCAGAACAATTTTTTTTTGAAACCAGGTCAATAGACACGGATTTATTGCTCGCAAAACAATTATATACTCTAAATATATAGAATGACATGGCAATAAAGAAGCAACAGGTTGATCTAATTGAATCTCTGCTCTTTATGCAACTCTTAGGTCTAAAATTGAAAAAGAAAGAAAAGAAAACCAGTTATGACCCATGTGTTTCCTGCAAATCCAAGGAAAATGGAACTATTTTGTAAGATACAACTATGTCCCATATATAGGCATTAATTTTTTTTTCCTTTCTTGTACTCAAACTCCATAAATGGTACTGTACTATAAAGAATTCAGAAGAATAAGTGATAATATTTCTATATATCACCAATTTTCATAAATAAGCTGGCAATCAGAAAAATTTTTTTAGTTCTTATATCTTTGCATTTTACTCCACTGCCATTTTTACTATACAAGTATGCTTTGATGATGGTCAAGAAAATTATATAAGGTCTTTCCCAAATGGTGATACTGTTATAAATTTACACAACAGTAATTTTTGTTTTTTCAAGTGTTTTCCACCTACTAACTCTGGTTTTCTTAAAACCAAAGGTATTTTTCAAAATTATCTTTACCCTGGGACCTGATCACCCATACAGAAATCCCAACTTTCTAAAGGACTGTGTTTGATTTCAACACTCAGAATCTGATGTTTTAATTAAACAACAGGAAATATAAACAAGCTCCTTAATGTGATTTGCCTTATTCAAGAATATGATGGCAAAATCCATCAGCAAGGAGATACCTGACAGGTACCTAAGGTTTAGTGCATACCAACATGGATCATGCACTGTGCTGAGATAGAGAGAACAAAAACAATTAAGAATTTTATAGCAAAAAAGAGACAGAAACACTCAGCTATAATGAAAATGTGATGACTATTACGTAATAAAAATTCATTTTTTAATGCTCTGAGTCTTTAATCTAATTGACTGAAAATGCTTAGGCACAAAATTCCAAGTGCCAATGGCCAAAGGGGTATTTAATACTGATTCACAGAAGTTCAGCAATTTCTGGGCAATATAACATCTTTTCCTGAGCCACGTCAGCGTTGTGACAAAAGCCAGAGGAGACATACTCATCCCCTGGGGCTCAGGGTAGGGCCCTCGGGTTAGAGAGAGCTGCCACCCAGCACAGAGGAAGACTTGCGCTTCTTGGAATGAGCAGTTATAGACCAACTGGTATTCAACTATACAAGTGAAAGATTATTCAGGAATACAATTGCTATGGACAAAGGAAAGATTAATAGACAATATGCAGCTGAAATGATAAAGGAAAAGCAGCCAGTCTCAGACTGAAATGGATGGTTTTCAGTAGTTTTTGAAAAGTAGCATGAGAAACCCATGACAGTGCCAGTCTCTTTTGAGCGCCTACTATATACCAGTTGTTTTCTAAGAGATGAGGCCACTCCATCTTCATAAACACACACACACACACACACACAGGCAGACACGCTCATGTATTGACTACATCTGCAATGATGCCTTGGTTAACTGATTACATATCTACATATCTTCCTCATTCTACAGTACAGCTTCAGTCCATTTTAACCATTTTTTGATCATCTTTACAATGTCCCTAGTTAAGTAATCTCCTTTAGTTTCTGTTTTAGCCAGTTTTGAGAACATTGTAAAAATAAATTAGAATGAACAATAAATGTGCTTGTGCTTCGGTATCAGGAAGTAGAAGCCGATGACTCCTGAAGTTCCCCAAGCTCCTTTTGCTTTTTCTTTAAGAGATGCATCTCCTCTTGCCCAAGCTGGTCTATTGCAGGTGTGAGCCACTGCACCCAACCTCCGTTTGCTTTTAACTGTCGAGAGTTCTTTGTCTATGTCCTTGGCTAACTTTCATGTGTCCTTGGGAAGCTCAGTGAGTCTCACTTCAAAATCTGGTTATGAACATATCAATGAAGTTTTAAAATACTAAAATCAACTTATATTCAATATAGGAAATATCTGATCAAAAGTCATTCCTCATACTAATAACCTAAAATTGTGGGATGTGGTGAAATCGCTGTCATATTTATTTTTAAGTAAAGCAGGGAAAGCACACAATATGCCATTTTCTTTGAAAGTGGTTATTGGTTTCCTGGAGGGCAGCTGGTGCCTTTCAACACCCAAAAAATAAATGACAGAGTACCTTTGATGCCATTCCTGCGATTTGTCCCTTTGTCCTGTGATGCATGTATGTGCAAGCTAGAAGCCCCCAGGAAATCCACAAACACCGGCTGGGGAGTAGATGCTGCTGCCATCAGCGGGGCTTGAATAAAAGATACAAATATGAATGTCAAACCCTGAGAATAGGGCATCACCAGCTTCATTATGCTGCCTGACCAAGGGCTTCTGTCTAAAAATCAATCCAATATTGATAACATGGTTCAGGCAGAAAAGCAATTTCAGAGGTGACAGGTTATTTTTTTAACCAGAGACAGTTTCATGCAAATATCAGAATACCAGAGGTCTTGGTGGTCTAAACCCATGATTATCTTTCCAGAAAGATGAGATTCTCTCTTTTTCTTCGAAATGAAAAAATCTTTTTGCTGGATATATAAATTGAAAATAATCATGCTAAAATTTTTGAGCAGTGCATAAAAGTTTAAATAAGCACAAGTCACCTAAAATAAACCTATTCTGAAAGAACCATCATTAGCACTCAGTAAACATATTTTATATATCTCTCTCTAAAAACATACACACAAAAGATTATATTTAATATGACAATTTTATTTGGATTGCTTTTTTCTCTCAGCTGGGTTATTTGTGTTTTAAAGAAAAAATAGAACATAGTTTGCAAATGATTTTTAAACCATCATTTTTCTATTTACATTGTTTGTGTGGTATCTTTTTTTATAGCCCTGGATTTCTTGTCTGCCTTTAAAAAAGGTCCTGAGTTAGTTATTTAGTTTATCCTTTTAGTATCTTTTTAGATTTCAGTGGTATTGTTGTTTTTAATTAAGGTCTTGAATTAAAATTTATTTTCGTATGCGAGGTAAGAGATCTATTTTATTTTCTTCCTGATAAATTTATATTTGAGCTACCAGTATTTAGTAAAGAAGATTTTGTGATTGAATTTAAATACTAACAATTGTCACATATTAAATTACCAAATATCTGGGTTATTTATGGTCTTCTTTAACTTTCATGCTATTTGAGGTTGCCTGGCATGTTTTAGTATTTGTCATTATTTTCTTATCTATTCTCAAATACTTACCTTCTATAGGAAAATTTTAATCTTTTAATTAGATAAATGTAATTTATTAATTAGATAGATGTTATGTAATTTAGCTAATTTATTAGATAAATATTCTAATTATTAATTACATAAATGTAATTCTAATTAGTATTTAATTATCTATAATATATAAATTTTAGAGGATTTTATGATTTTATGTTATTAAATAATTTTATCCAAGGTTATAATGTATTTTTGCACGTGAGCAAAACACTCCTATCCCTAAAAAAAATTATAATTATTTTTCATATACTATAGATTCTTTATTAAAGCAATTACTGAATATTTCATAGCTTTTATCATTGTGAATTAAATTTTTCACATTTTTATGTTTACCTGGTAATTGCTAATAGAAAACTATTAATTTATATTTATAATCTTATTTAAGTCAAATGTTCTCAATTTTCTTTATATAAAATCCTATCTGCAGCCAAATAAAATATTTCATTTATTTCCCATTATTCAAAGAAGTTGGAGCTGCTCTTCCAACTCA
The DNA here is from genome assembly GCF_000951045.1 of Mandrillus leucophaeus. Classification (NCBI taxonomy): domain Eukaryota; kingdom Metazoa; phylum Chordata; class Mammalia; order Primates; family Cercopithecidae; genus Mandrillus; species Mandrillus leucophaeus. The sequence continues at coordinate 6,508,819 of NW_012101587.1, read as the reverse complement.
AAGTAGACCCTGGTCCCCACCTTCTCCTGCAAGAGCAGCTAAACTCAGATTCAGTTCAGAAAGACTCATTCCCTCTGGCTGAGGTCACTATGTGTCCTGCAGGTGAAGATCCACACACCATCACCAAAACCCACAGGTGCAAGGCAACTGGGCTCACCCAGAAATGACCAGGAATATCTGTCCATCCAGTCTGCTTGGCTCCAAACAGCTTGGCTATTCTTCCACCTACGAAGCTACTTTCTTATGCTCATCCTCTAGCAAAAGAGATGCATAGAATCTCTCTACTGGAATGGAATACATGGTATGTCCAGTAGATGCCTTGGGCCCATCATAGCTCTTTATGGTGAGAATTTGGGGGACTGCATGTCTCTCTCCTTTACAGATGCTGCTCTTTGAGTTTTCCTTTTTATCAGCAAGTCTATTTCTTAGCCAATGCTATGTGATGTGGAATTCACCCTGACCTTTTCTGTAATAGCAAATAGATCATAAAGGATCCCTACCACAAGAGTGCTTTGTTTTCCAACCTTTATAACAAGTGTTTCCTTTGTTTTACCTTTGAAATTTAATAGAAGCCCCAAAGCAGTTTGAATAATGATACCATGTAATTTTGTGCCCGATCAATTTTACATTTTGCTTATTGACAATTATTGTTGCAGAAAGCCTTCAACATACACACGTAGTTTCCATTTATTTGTATCTTACTCAGTGTTTTTATTGGCTGCTGGACTGTACCAAATACTTTTTTATTCCTCATGATATGACTATATTAGTTTTCTCCACCACTTTTTGCTGTAATTTATTATGTTGATATATTTCCTAATATGGAACCATCCTTGCATTCTTTGAGTGATCTCATTTTGGTCATTGTATGTTCTTCTTTTTATTGTATTTGTTAACATTCAAAAAAAATTGTATCTCTATTTGTAAGTGAGATTGGTCTGCACTATTTTCTTTATATTACCTCTGTGTGTTTTAGTATTATTTTTACAGGCTTTAAAAGATATATTGGAGGTCTTTCCACCTTTAAATAAAATCCAAGCTAATATAAATAACCTTGAAATTATCTAGCTCTTAAGTGCTACATAGAACTCAGGCATAAAATTATCAATTTCTGGGATTTTGAAGTAATATATTTAATTCTATTTCTATATTCTGCTATTATTTTTGAAGTTATTGCATTTCATCCAGAAAGTCTTTCCATAACTAAAATTATTCATGTGTTACATTTTCAGGATCTATCCTTTTCATCTCTTCATATTTTTATTCTGTGTCTTGAGGTATTTCTTCCTCTTAATCCTCCCAGCAGTAATTCTGTGCTCAACAGTGCTTATGCTTTTTCAATATCATGTTTTTAATTCTGAAAGTCTTTTGTGCTGTAATAAATCTCCTTATATGCTCTAATTATTTCTACAATTTCACTTGTCATTCATTCTTTCTTTCCCTTGCTACTGCTTATTTGTGAGTTTGTTTGTACTCACTGGGGTTCAGATGAAGCTTCTATGAAACATTAAATAAGAGCAATCACTCTTCTAATAGGGTGTGTGCGCACACAGAGAAACGTGTCTTCCCAGCCAGCAGGTAAGCTTCAGTACCAAGAGGAAGTAGCTCTCCCTGCCAGCCTCTGTAGCCTTAAGAAGAGTGGACAGAAGAGCTCGGTCGCATTCAGGGTGCTAAGAAAATGTGGCACATATACACCATGGAATACTATGCACCCATAAAAAAGGATGAGTTCGTGCCCTTTGTAGGGACATGGATGCAGCTGGAAACCATCATTCTCAGCAAACTATCGCAAGAACAGAAAACCAAACACCGCATGTTCTCACTCATAGGTGGGAATTGAACAATGAGATCACTTGGACTCAGGAAGGGGAACATCACACACCGGGGCCTATTATGGGGAGGGGGGAAGGGGGAGGGATGGCATTGGGAGTTATACCTGATGTAAATGAGTTGATGGGTGCTGACGAGTTGATGGGTGCAGCACACCAACATGGCACAAGTATACATATGTAACAAACCTGCACGTTGTGCACATGTACCCTAGAACTTAAAGTATAATAAAAAAAAGAAAAAGAAAAAGAAAAAGAAAAATTTAAAACAAAAAAGAGTGGACAGAAGCCCAGCCCACAACTCAGCAATTTGGCATTCTAGAAGTGTAGCAGATCTTTCTACGAATTCTTACCCATGGGCAAGCTCTACCCATCTTCTCAGAGACCTACTTCCAAAGCCAAGAGTTTCCATCATCCACCAACCCTCATTTCAGGGAGCTCTGTTTTTTTCATCTGCAGGCCAAAAATGGGCATATCTGGGTCCTGGCAGGACCTGAGTCTCACTCATATTTTTGGGGCCTTTTCTTGTGATGATGACAGGTCCAACTTGATGAGGAAAAGATGGTCAATAATGAATAGTTGGTAAGGGAAAACGTCAGGAATACATTCAAACTGACATCTTCCCGGAATGCTCGAAGTGTCTGCTCCTACGCGTACTATCTTACTCCACAACTAGAGGCAGGTAGAGAACCGAGAAAAAGCACAGTGAGGCTCAGAAATGTAGCAGGTAAGTGTTAAACTGAAGAAGGAACATGTAGAAAAAATTAAAAAATGATAAACACTGCATAATTTATCTGAGCAATCAGGGTAGAACATGTATTAGGTTGGTACAAAACTAATTGCAGGTTTTGCGATTGTTAATAAAAGTAAAATGGCAAAAATCTCAATTACTTTTGCACCCACCTACTAAAAAAGTTGTAAACTTTGCATTATTGTCAATTTTTATTCCAATAATTTATTTTTAATCTCTGAATATGACAGAGGTATTTTTACATGTCATGCCTCAACTCTGTAGCAGATTTTATTCAGTACTTTTTATATTGCAGGTGGTTTCTAATTTAGACCTACAAAGTCACTTAATTTTCTGAAATGCTAAAACTTGGCTGGTATTGCTAACGTGACACTTCTAAGTGATCTATTTGTAAACAAACAGAAAAATCAGGACTATTATCAGAGTTCTTGTTTTGGCTCAGAGACCACATTTCACCCTTTAATTTCATCCATCATGTCCATAAAATGTTTTCTTATGAGACGGAGGAGTCAACATTTACCTGTAATTGTCTGGCACCCTTTGATTTTCATCAGGGATTCAAAGATAGGTCATTTGTCGTGAAGCATACCCAGAAATTTAAGTAATTTGAGATTCCTCACATTTTAAGGTTCAAACTAGCACTTCTGCATAACTATAGAATAAAAGACTAGATATGCTGATTGCAAATGACATTGTATAACTTTGAATCAAATATGTTGCAGCCTTAGAGGACAACAGCTTGCACAAGTGGCGTGTCTCGGCATCCACTATCAAGACAGCGAGGGGAGCTGCTTTGCAGCCTCTAGAAATCAAATGGACAGAAAATTGTTTTCAGATGTTCATTGAAATTGGAAAAAGCCCAGAATATTTGAATTGTTCTCAAAAGAACAGGGTTCCCTCTTGACTAGAAAAGAAATCTGGAAGTGGAGACTGAAGCAGGACAATACAATCTCCTGAGCTCAAACTGCAGCAATAGAGTCAGAGTAGGAGAGAGTGTAGCTAGTCAAGTGAGGAGCTGAGGATGAGGTTATAATTTCACCAGAAACGTCAGTGACGTGACGAGTGTGATGGAGGTCCTGAACAAGGGCGAAGCAAGATGTCTTGCAGCTTGGCTGAGAGCCAAAGTCCGAGAAGGCACAGAACAGACTGTGGATTCGGAAAGCACCATGGACAGCTCCAGCTGCGCTTTCCTTGCAAACCAGCATGCACTGTCTTCTCCAGCAAAGCCACTGAGATGTGTTGTGTTGTGTTGTGTTGTATTATATTGTATTTTCTTTTGAGACAGAGTCTCGTTCTGCCGCCCAGGCTGGAGTGCAGTGGCGCTATCTCGGCTCCCTGAAACCTCCACCTCCCGGGTTCACGCAAGCCACTGGGAATTCTTTCTGAGGCCCCTCAGGAGCACAGGCTGGTCCACAGTGAAGCCTTACTCCTACTGCACCAGAAGTTCTCCGTTCACAATGGGATGGCTGACTTTTAGACCCGAACGTGATGCCAAAGGTTCTTCCTCCCCTTGTCAATGCCAGTTGCCTCCAGGGCTCACTCCCTGGCTAGGGCCATGTCATGGGTCTCTGTATGAGCACCTGCTCTATGTCCTTAATTTAAACAGCAAAGAGGATCATCCAACAATGAATTTGTAGAAAATTCTTATAAATTACAGAAAGTTTAGAAAACCGAAGGAATCACAACTGTGAACAACAGAAATTATTTTTCCTCCTTTAAAATAAGGTCTCTAAGGCAAAGACGTGTTCTCTTCTCCTTACAATCCAGGACCTTTTAAATACCCTGATTTTCTGTGCGGAAGCAGCAAGTCTGCAATATCTAGGAGGGAAAAGGGAATTAGGAAGCCCAGGTAGCTCCCCTGAGAAGTGTCAGGCCCGATTGTTATCCATCACCCTAATCTGCTGGAATCCCAAGGCCTTGACTACATTGTCTCATCGAGCACAGGGGCTAATCATGGCTGAACCTTGCAACAGGTAGGAGCCTGTGCCACTGCGGGGTCTTGTGCTAAGCCTGATGTTCCTGCCCTAAATCCTTTCTTCTGTGTGCTGCAGTAAACGTGTTACTTCCCAGATATCACCATACCACCAGGGTTACTACGTGCTATTTCCTCTATTTGAATAGCTCCTTCCTTAGCCCCATTTTCACCTTTCCCAGGCTGACTCCTACTCAGCTTAGGAGTGACTTCCTACACCTACTATGTACCCACAAAAATTAAAATAATTAAAAAGAAGTGAAGTCCTCCGGAAAAGCTGTCTTTATACGTGTCCCTCTTATTGGTTCTGTATTTTAACATAGAGTAGCGTTCATTATATATAGTATGTAGTTGCTGGTTTAATGGTCAGTCTCTCCCACTAGACTATACCCTCCTTGAAAGTAAGAATTATAACCTGTTTTCTGCTCTCTTCTAAGGACCTTCCATTGTACCTGGCCAATAGGTGTTCACATTTACTGAAGGAATGAACTCTGTCCATCAAGTGTAGCCTTTCCTCCTGATATAATCAGAATTTTATTACTTTGTATGCATTACCAATAGTCCACAGGCAAGAAACATCAATGAATATGGCTTAAAGTTAGACTGAAAATGTATTATTTGGGATGTAACCATAGTCAATGAGGCATATTTGTTTCTGTGGTAGATACCATCATACAGAGATTTTCTCCAACTACAGCACATTGTATTGCTGTGAACATCCTTAGCCTGAATCCATTTCTTCATACCACATTGACCCCTTGAAGTGTTCTCACAATGGTCTTTGGAACTACTACGTACTGTAAGCAAAACCAAGAAAGCCCTGAAAAGATATCTAAACATAATGGACCTGTCAGGACATATCAACTTTGGAAGGGTGAAGTTTTGTGTTCTTAAGGTTTTTCTGCCTGTTTTTATTTAACAAATGACTTTCATTTTAGATTTATTGTAACACAAATTATTGCCCTCAATTGCAGGGCATTTTTTACTTGAAACACACTGTTAGATTAAATGTTTTGCAAGATCTGCCATGATGCCCTGTATCATCTCATTCATCCAGGGATTTATTTCAACCTTTAATCCACTTGTAGGTGTAGGTACCATTTTTCAGAAACTCTGTGATGCGCACATCACCAATCCTGAGGCCATTGTTGTCTCTTTAGCCTCCACACTGTCCTCAGAGGCTGACAGACTCTCTGGGAGTTGTCAATACACAGGTTATTAAGTAGAGAAAACTAAGTGGCACATTGTAAGTTGCTGAATTTTAGTGGGGAATTTCTTTCCATTATAAGCGAGAATACCTAAAAATCCAAGATGTAGGTGGTACCTACACCTACAAGAGAAGAGGACACCTATCAAGTAGTTTTATTTTTATTAAATGGCCTAACTGAAGATGGTTGCAGTCATTACAGGCTTAGTTTAAAATTATCATTACCATACACTGAAGTCCAAAAGAAGGTAAGATTGAATAAGTAGTGAGTTTAAATGATACTCATATAACCTTGATACTGAAGTTTATAAAACATAAATCTAACAGCCTTTTTTTTCTAAATTCTCTGAGAGAGAAGACTTCAGTCCTTTTTTCCTCAAATTCTCTGAGAAAATGACCCCAGTATCAGGATGAATTTCCTGCCTATGAATGAATTATCTAACTTGTAGGAATACTAATCAGCTTTTGTGAGACTTCTGTAATACTTAGAGCCTCATTAAGTAATAACATTTAGTCTTGTCTGACTCTCCCTGTATTCTGGTACTTTGTAGATGTCGGAGAGAAAAAGTAATATCTTGTCCTCACTTACCACAAGGGTTATGGCTGACACCCCAATAACAAAAGATTAACAAGAAAAATGCTTAACAAATTTGTTTAACCAGTTTTACATAACACAAGAGTCCTCAGAAATGAAGAAATAAAATCCAGGGAAAACTGTGTTTTTGTGCATAGATTTGATGGAGTAGACAGGTATCTAGAAGTATGACTGGACAAAAAAGGGTGTGATCTAATGGTAAGAAACTTGGGGTGGGGGACAGAGCAAGTCATGCCTGGTCAGTTCCTCTTGGCCTCCAGGAACAGGGCAGGACACCTGTCAGAAGAGGGTCTTATGACCTATCTTCTGGGGAGGTAGGACAGAGAACTCCTTCATGGCCGGTTCTCACACAGAAATGTTGGGGAAGGTGACCCTTTGCCTTCTGCAGTTTTCTCAATTTCTCATAATATGTTAAGGTGCCATATTTTGAGGTACCAGGTTCTGAGCCCCAACATAGATAAAATGGTTGCATAATGAGAAACAGAGAATGAGTTGGAATTGGACAGACAGAGGTGCACAAACAGAGCCTGGAAAGAAGAACAGCGTGTGCAGCACTCTCATGGCAGAGTGTATGCAAACTTCAGGGATGGGAGAGGGCCCGAGAGTATGTGCAGAGAGTAGGGGGAGCATTGCAAGGTGGGGCTGCTGAGCAGGCATGCAAGGCACAGCATGGAAGGCCTGCTGTCCACATGTCAAGTTACTGTGATGAAAATAAATCAATGCACACAAATCTCTTAGAAGAGTGCCCACATAACAAATGCTCAAGAAGCGTTAGCTGTTGAGATAAAATGATGCATAATAATGAGATAACCTAAAACCCAAATAGACTCCTACTTGGTGTAGTCTTTTGGGGGTGACTCAGACAATATACCCAGCTCAACATGTCTCTGCACAAGGGTCCCCAGTGGACCCACCCAATCCAATCTTCTAAGTCACTGCCTATCCAAGTCACTGCCTTCCCTGTTGCCAGGGTGGCCTCTTCAAATTGCAGCCTGGCTGTGCAACCTTCATGCTCACAACACACGGCCCATCACATAGAGACAAGACTTGAGCACAGCCTAGGAGGCCTATCACCAAAGAGGTGATACATATGGTATAGCAGCTTATATTATAGAATCAATTTCCTTATCAATAAACCATGGAAAACAACAGTACGCATTAGACTATATGATCACATATCAAGTTACTGTGATGAAAATAAATCAATGCACACAAATCTCTCAGAAGAGGGCCCACATAACAAGTGCTCAAGAAGCATTAGCTGTTTATTTATTTACATGGACTTCAAAAATCACTGAGAAAGTTCCTGCCTCCCCATGGGGAGCCTGGTTTCTTTTCTCAGCTCAGGCTGAACACTGACCGCAACGTGCTCAATTTAGACCCCTCTGCAGTGTGGCTTTGCGTTTTCCTAGCATCACATGGGATAAAACTGGTTCCATCTTTCATAACCTACACACCTTCCTCCCGGGGGCATACACTCGAGCAAGTCAACTCCTTCAGCTTTTTTCTGAATCTCTGCGTGAGAGTGGACGCATCGTGTTTTCATTTCTTCAGGGCCTCCAGTGTGTGGGGGGAGGGAATTTCCCTTAACCTCCGAAATGCCCCATTCGTGGTATATTTCTTTCTCTGCGGGATGACGTGTGCTCTCCGAGGCCCAGTGTTCCGCCCTCGTTATTGGGTCTCAGCACTTTCGGGTGCTCAGTGCAGGATCCGTACACAATGAATGGATCTGTGAATACGAATATTACAATGGTTTCCACCTTCCCAGCTTTCTTCATTTAGTCTCCACATTTTTAAAACGTCTGCTCTTCAGGACAAACGTCCTCAAGCACTCTTTTTGTGATAAATTTTCTCCTGAAAGTAGGCTGCCCCACTAAACTTACAACGTGGGCCAAACAATTCATTTTCAAATGCTTGTTCCTGGCCTGTGCAGCACCTTCAGACATAAGCTCCCCATCCCCCTGATTTGACACAAGCCCTTACTTCTGGTCTCCCGCTGAAGAAGTCCATGGCAAATTAAATTCAAGTCACTTCCTGTGAAGAATTTCTTCCTGTTGCCCACAAATGTGAAGAATGGGTGTAGATACAAAGTTTTTTTTTAAAAAAAAAAAAAAAGTGATTTTTATTCTTAAGTAACTAAAAAGGAATTTATAAACTAGAATTTTAAAATACATTACAAACACTCCTTCCATCCTTGTTATACAGTCTTTATAATCATCAAGGGGAGATTATGGATTTAAACACTCAGATTCATCAATAAATAGGCAACAATTGTTTCTAAGTAATGTAGCTTTGCGATTATAAATGGGATCATATATATGAGTTGAGTATATGGGGCTTGGAGTAAATACTCAATAAGTGCACAGTATTTACTGGTGCTTAGTAAATACCATATGAATAACTAAATAAAACGAATGAAGGTTCAAACGTTGCATGGTGTTGAAGTATCATAGGTTATATATTCATTTTGTGTAAGAAACTATTGTAAAATGGGAAAAATGTTTCTTAAAATGGCGTATATACTTTAGAACAGAAAATACATATTTGCCTACATGAGATTTGTGATATTTCGGAAGGATTTGAAATAACCTACATTTTAAAGCTTAGTACAACCCATTTGACAAAATAGATAAGGCCGGCTTCTTCCTAAATGCAAATGATAACACGGAGGCCAGGGAAAGGGTAATCACAAGTGTTACATCAATTTATTAATTATTCATACTCTATAAAGCCAATGACTACTCATATTCGAAGACTATAAATCACACATGCAGCCTATATTGATAGGAATCACACCTTACAGAGAGCTTTCTATAGGGTCACTGTGATAGGGCCACTATTTCACATTCAAAGGTTAAGAAACACATACACAAAAATGAGGGGGGAGATATGAGATTGATTGAGAAGTGGTCTCAGAACAGCAAGCAAATAGCCAAACAACAAACAAAGAGCGCATCAGTAGCAACACAGATATTAGTAACAGAGAGAAAAATCTGGGCAACAAATTGGGGTAAAGACACAATGAACACGAAGTTGCACACAGAACTCGGAGGTGAGATCGGGATGCCAGAACTTATCTTGTTAACAGAAGCGGCCTTCAGAACCCTTTCTTAGGTTGGTGCAAAAGTAATGACAAAACCTCCATTACTTTTGCACCAACCTAATATTTTTACCCAAATGAGATACATAAATAAAGATATATGGAATTAATTAGATAATAATGCTATACAATACCATTTTGGGAAATTAAAAAACAATAGCTAAAAATCACAAGTTAAGTCAAAGGCGTTTGAAAACGTCACTAAAAAAGCAAGAATGTTTATCGTGACAAAAAAATAGATTAGACAGACAGACAGACAGACAGACAGACAACATTAAATTAACTTTAGCAGTTGCAACAGTCTCTTAAATTCTCAGAATTCCTGGGAAGCAAGATTTCTAGTAAGTTCCTTTCTGAAGTATAAATAGACTTGTATCTCATAGTCTGGAAACAAGAGAGAACTCCTTTTTAGATGTTCACTTATTTAGGTAATCACTCAGCAAGAACCTCCTTTAGTGCCTACTAAAGAACTGTTTTGTTATGGAGGCTTCTGAGGCCCACGACTGTATGCTTTAGTTTCTTCGTACATATGGTGCCGTGTAATGAGAAGAAAAACAAACAAACAAAAAATGTAGCAACAACTATTTTACAAGCATCATAAATTTTAGGTCTTAGGGTAACATTTGAGCATTGTGCTCCAAATCACCACTTACACCTGTGGGTTGTGTTGTTGTTTTTTAATAATTTAAAAGAACGTACAGAGAGGAAACTTGCAGAATAGTGGCATGAGGATCATGGACCTTCTTCCCAACAAAACAATTACAGTTAGTGAAATTTATTTCCTAAAAAGTTAATCGCTGTAAATTTCCTCAGGGCATACAGCAAATAGAAAAACATGTATTCGATAAAATCTAGTAACTCTTCATAGGAACAGCCAGGTTTTGCTTTTGTGCTACACCCAGCTCAGCAAGGTGGAAACTCCACCCCTGAAGATCTCTGCCAGGACCACAGGGTTCACTGCCTGCTGGGCTCCCCCACAGTATCTCAAAGCAAATCCTCAAATGCACGCAGCAAAAACTGGCAGAATGGGAGAGAGAAATAGAAACTTCAACAATAGCAGTTGGAGACTTTAATATCCCATTTTTAGTAATAGATGGGATAACTAGGCAGAAGATATGCAAGGAAACCGAAGACTTGAACGACACTGCAAACTGACTAGACCATTGCTGGGGGGAGTGTGCTAACACCCATAGCACACAACAGAACACGTATTCTTCCTAAGTGCACATGAAACATTCTCCAGGCTAAGCCATATGGTAGGCCATACAACAATCCTCAGAAAATTTAAGGGATTGGAGTCAAACAAACTATGTTCTCTGACCACATTGGAATGAAATTAGATATAAAAGAATATAGGAAACTCATAAATATGTGAAAATGAAACTCACTCTTCAGGGTCATGAAAATGTTCAAAACCGATCGTAGCGATTATTGTACAACTCTGTGAATATACTACAAACCATGAAATTGTATACTTTAAATGGATAAATTATATAGTATGGGAATTATATCTCAATAAAGCTGTTCATTTAAAGAAGCATACACGTCAACACACACACACATACGTGCAGCACACACCACGCCTGCAGCAATTTAAGTAAATATATGAAAAAGAAATTTTACAAACTAAAAAACTGAAGAAATTTATTTGCTTTAAAATTTAGTTCCTTTTGGTATTCAAATAATTCTATTCATACAATATTTCATAACCTTTCTCTGCCCAGTGCCTGTGCCCTGAATGTTCCAAGGCATTTTGTTAAGATTAAGGTAATCATCAGTAAGATTCATTCTCATCTGAGTTCATTTTATTTATCCTTTTCAATGACCTTAACCAAAGCAGGATAACAAAAAACCCTCTAGACACACCTGTAATTCAGTCGAGTTGCCCCCTAATAACCTGAAAAGAATTACAAAATTGTTTTTAAGTTGCGTACAGCAAGATTTTCTATATATCTGAGAAATTCTTAAATCTATGACACTGTTACTATTTAGTTATGGTAATACCAGTAAGGCAAATGAAAGCATCATTTTTGCATTTTTTCCTATCTGTGTTTTTAAGATTATCATAAAATTTAAGCAGAAGTTCATGCACAAATGAAATCCAAACAGCAATGTTTAAACTTTTCCAGAAAAGACCCAATACACAACAAGCTGTTCCCATTTAAAATCCTTTAAAATATCAGTCACAACAGACAGAAAGCGCATAACCATGATAATATAACAGCTGCCATTTATTGAACACTTCCTGCAGGCCAGGCACTAGGCTCAGCACTTTTCATACGTTATCTCATTTAATCCTCAGGGCAACATTACAAAGTGTTACTAACATCCCTGCTTTCCAGAAGAAAGCACTGCAAGTCAGAGAGGTAAACGAATTTTCCAAGGCCAATATCTTGGTTAAGATCAAAATCAGATCTTTCTGTAGGGCAGAGCGCTCAAATTAGTACAGCTGCACCAGTTAATGAAACATGGAAATCATCTTGCATTGGTTGGTAAATAGCCACTTCTCAGCCCTCCCCAATGCTCTGTCCCAGTCCCCATTCCCACTGCCCCAGCCATCCTAGCTGCTTTCCAGGGCCCTATCACCTTCCCTCAATCCTGCCTAGCCATGCCCATGTCCCTGCTTTGCAGGTGTTAAATATTTTAATATCACCCCCACCTATGCACCTGCATACACTCTCCCCAGAGACTTTGGGGGAATGCAGTTGATGACTGAGCCAAGGCTGATCGCAGTCCAAGTCTACAGCCTCTGAGTGTGGTCTTCCTCCCAGGTGCCCAGCGCTAACTGCCATTGCAGCAGGATCACAGCTCTCGTTCCTGCACCACATAAATGCAGTGTGCCCTTTAGTGCAATGGCTTCTGCCCCCCTGCAGTATCTGGGCCTGCAGGAGCCAAGGCAAGCCTGAGAAGACATCAGAACTAAGACATCAGAAAAACCACTTCCCACTGAGGTGTCTCCTATTCAACCATTGTCAAAATCACCATTATCACCAGGAACTTAGAAAGCTTCTCATGTGTAACTAAGCAGTGAAGATCTTACTCAGTTTCCTGCAACAATCAGGTGAAATAGGTTAACTGTGGCCTCATTGAAAAAGCAAGAGACTGGCATATTGTACAGGGTGAGTAGCATTTCCAAGGCACTTGGCAAATTAGAAGGAACTCATCCAAAGTGCCCTGTTTTGCTGGGAAATCCAGTTGCCTTTCTGATTTGACCTACAACAGGAAAGTGAAGTCATACTTGCCTCAAACATTTGGGTCATGGAAATGCTTTGGCTTGAAGTAGACAATTAAGGAAAATAAGGAATTTTATTTGGATAATTAAGTTACAATTATTCTATTGTCTCTCTTAACTTGCCTACTTACATTCAGTGTCATAAAATAATGAGGAGGATGTACAACAAGTAGAGTAGAAAACCAAGGTTTAATAAAAAGCAAATATAGGTCACATGAATTCATGCACGAAATGTTCATAGTTGTTGAAAGTAGATCACTTTCTATAAGTGGCTTAATACGACTCTATCGCAACATGGTGCATTGGACAAGACCCATGGCGAGAATTCTGAGGCTGGAAAGGGCAATCGTTTGCTCAAGGACCCATCAATGAGTAAACGGTGGAATAGGGACTGGTGGTATCCCCCGTAGGAGCTGCTGGAAGGGAAAGAAGGGAGTTAAACTGTGATCCCCAAGAGTCTCCTTCCTCTTCCAATCAACTGCCACTCCTGCAACCCTCTACAAGGGTCGTCACAGGGACAGATCCAGATTTCCAGACCTTTCTGTTTAGGGCTTTTTCCATTATACTACAGGAGCCTCCAGGATGTCCTCCTCTTCCACTTGAGGTTTAAATTCCAAATGCCAGGAGTGGATATTTCAGACTCCATCCCACTGTGCCAAGAAATGGGGCTTTATCCCAGTATTGGCTTTGAGCACGTCCTCTTTACTATTCTGCCTTTTCCTCCATCACTGCGTGTTATTCCATCCATCAAAGTTCTGCCTCTCCCCTCTCATAACTCAGGGTTTCTACCAGGGCCCATCGGCGATGCCACCACACCACACTGATGTATTTGTGAAGCAGCAACCCAAGTGGCCTATGCAAAATGTGTGTGTGTTAGCTGAGTACGAGATCACGAAGGGTGTGTGCACATTTTGATTTCACTCAGCAGAGTTGCCAAGGTACATCGATTGTCAATCTTTGATCTACAAAAGGTATTTGAAGACTAAATTCAAACATCAGTGGTAGATAATGTGAATGAAATGCTTTTCAACTTCTGCTATGATGGTATTTTTTAAAAATTGAATCAAGTTTTTCAACTGAATTCACATCTGTGATTAACTGGCCTGCCCCTCCACAAATTATGTAAATTTCCATTAGAAAACTCTAAGCTCTTTAAACCTTTAAATCAAAACAGTGCTGACTTTTAAATACCTGAAGCTAAAATAAGCTCTGAAGAATTTAGGAAAACCTCTGGCAGCGCACAGCTTAGGCTTAGTTTTCATTGAATCTTCCAAGTTTTTCGTTAAATGATGAACTTGCTTTTTCTCCAGAGTCTTTGTAATACGTTTTCTGGATAAAAGCCTAAACCTTAAATTCAGATTTATTAAAGCTTGTACACAAATCTCCAACAAATATGCATACACAAGCACACATAAACACACAGAGAATTCCACAATCATGCTCAAATACTTAGCTCATGATTATAATAAAACATTTTAACTTGATTCTATTATATTTACATTCACATTTAATACTCTTAGATGTATTATATAATTGGGCACACATTCAAGTATGGGCAATAAATATTGTATTAACTTTTGCTTCAGTCATCTTGGTCAAAATAAGATTATGAAATAATTTCTAAGAATTTAACATTTCTTTCCTCAGATAATCTCTTTCAGATAACTAAAATTACTTAACATTATATTTTAATCTTTTCTAAAATTCTAGCCACCTGGATTAACATGTTTCTTTCACAACATAGAAATTATTCCATTGTTCTATTCTCAAAAGCAGGGCTATATTAAGCACATTCCTGTATTCACATGCCTAAAACAGTACCTGGCTTAGAGTAAGTGTCCAATAAGTACATCTTTGTAAAAAAACAATTTTAAAGAACGGGTCTTTTCTGAAGAAAATAAGCTTTTTCAATCAGAACTGTGTAATAAAAGAGCTTCAAATTGCTTTTCTGATGCATATATGATAAACTACCTCCTTTTTAAAATACATTTTATTGTGTATCTTTGAGATTTTACAACATGATGTTATGGGATACATAAAGACACTATAATGGTTACTACAGTGAAGCAAGTTAACACACACCACATCTTTAAGAGAAAATATTTAGACATGAAACACATGTCAACTTATCTTGCTCATATATTTGGGGGTGTGTCAAATAACAATACAATTTTTCTGCGTTTTAGATATATTCTCTCATGCTTTAAAGTTTTCAAACTTCAAACAAGAAAAAAAAAATCATTAAGTGCAGGGAGGAAATCTGGAAGGATGTGAAAGCATTGAGTTTGTAGAACTGGTGGATTTGTGGTAGGTAAAAGGGAGGCTGTATTTTCAGCAATGGAGATATGGTTCCGGAAAACAATAGCAGCACTGAAGCGGGGGTTATCTTGACCTTCTGGCTTCTGTACTTGGATGGTTCCAGTGGGAAGATTCTTGTCCAGCTGATTTTAATCCTGGCCTGGGAAAGCCAGAGTGGTCTCTTCCATCAGTGCAGAGGGGCATGGGAACTTTGGGAATGCTGGCTCTGACATTGAACAACTTCTTCCAACCTTACTGGGATATAGAGAGGTCATGGCACACATATGTGGCGGCAGCCCCCGTGGGTTTTGGGTTGCTGTGTCTGAGTGTACATTGCAGGATGATTTTCAAAATAGCTATGCATTGTCAATTATGGCATGAAATTGCTGCTGAACACCAACGGCCTAATTTATTCATTTAAATGTGTGATTGGTCAATTATTGCCCTTCCACTTCTCATCACTGAGCTCAGATCCTATAAGGAGATAAGGAGTTTTCATTTCACTCTTGAATGATTTCTTTGGTCATCCAAGAAGAGAATGATGTGCTCCAGAAGGGCAGGCAGCAGGTCCTCTCAAGGAGACAGGCTGAGAGGACATCCAGAATTTTACACTACACAGAACTCCCACCTGGCCTCCCCACTGCATCCCATTCCTCCACACACAGAGGAGACACGGAATAGTGAGGTTGTCGGATAAACCCCCTGCCACCAGATCCCAACACAGCTCCCAGCCTTGGGGCCATGCAGCCCACACCAAACCACGAGGCCCAGACCCACAGAAGCTGGCCGCTCACCTGCCATGTCCTCTATGGAGAGTGTAGTTTAGAATCTGTAGCCCAATCCCCACAGCATCAGGCAGGTGTGAATTCTGAGCATAGTCCCTGGCCTGAAACACACACCCACTATGTGGCATTTATCATTTAACCTGTATCCCTGATATAAGTAAAACAATTTCAAGTTTGCCTTTGACTAAGAAGGATTTAGAGAAAACGTCAACTCCCTATGAGAAGGATGTGCCTTTGGTTTCACTAAAGTCTTTGTAAGAAGAGCTGATGATGTCGGGGATAGCAGGGTGGAGGCGCCGGCTGTGTGGCCGGAGGAATGTCAGTGGTTGGGTGCTGAGAAACAGCCAGTTTCTCTCCTCTCTCTTCGAGAATCCTAACTCACTCCTAAAAGCCAGACTTGATTGCTACAGGGTCCTAGGTTACCAAATGTAGACACAGCCAGCCCAAGAAGATGTACTGTACCTTCCAGAAATGTGTGCAAGTTTATTGCCGTACTCCCCGAAAACCTTCCCCGAGGTGTACCCATGTCTCCCTGAAGGGAGAATGACACTGACGACAAGGTCTTTCAATGGGACTCAGTGACACTCTGTCAGGAATGTCCCGCTGTCTCCCTTGGGGGTCGCCTAGGAGAGCATTTTCCAAAGTGAGTCCTGCTTTCACTACGTGCTCCTCTAAAAAGAGTTTCCTGGTAGAAGTGTTCAAAAACAGCCACCTTGGAGATTCAGGGTAGACTTGAAGGATCTTCAAATCTCTGCAATAAAGAAACTTGCTTTACTCTGTTCAACAGAGCATGTTCCAAGCATCCCTAACCGCAGCGCTCTACTAAATCCTAACACCTATCAGCAGCCCACGAAACTCCCTTTTGGAAATATCTAAAGCAGCTGTGGGGAGAACTCAGCGGGCCCTTGGATGGGAAAAACGCTATGTCTTTTTTTCACTCATCGCTAACTAAACGTTAGCATCTCCCTCAATTATGAATGTGACCAACCCACCAAAGTATGCACGACTGCACCTTTGTCCCTGAGAGAACACAATTATATGTCCGTTTTTCATCACAATTGTTGCAAATCTCTCATGCTGATCACTATTTCTATATTTCTTAATCATCGATGCACCAGATGTCATTTATTAATAAAACACATGTCAGTGTATCACAAATTTATTTTTAATACTTAGATAACTGCATTTTAATATAATTGGTTTCCTTTATAAACAGTGTTTTGCACATTAAGAAACATTATTCTAAAAGAGATCTGTGGCCAAAGAGATTCATCACAGAAAAATCCAAGAACCTGTTTCCTTTGCCTGTGAATGAGGGCCATTTTTTCAAAAAACTTAAGGCTGTATCAAAAGCTGCTCATAAAAAAGTGAGTCTAGTGTGAGGCATGTAAACTGGGGCATTGGAGTCTGTACAGAGCCGGGAGGGCTCTGTGGGAAGCCGGGTGGGGGATCATTAGGACAAAGCTAAGGTGTCACACCACTCCCTCTTCCCCCAGGCCATGAGCCCTCAGCAGATCTCAGGGTTCAGGGCTGGAGCACTGAAGGCTACTGCTGCCTGCATATGGCAGAAAATGCACAGAAGGTAAGAAGGGCAGGAGCCTTTCTTAGATTGCATTTTATATGAGTAGTTCTAGGTTAAAAAGGACAATGAAACTCTGAAGGATCATCTGGGAGCAAATGTTGGAAACGCATGATCACAGCAGTCACACCCAGGAACGTGTGAGAGGGCAAGGCCACTGGCTGGCAGGGAGCGGTCCCTTCTGCAGCTTGAGGGGCAAATGCAAATGCCTGGTGTGAATGGAATTAGATTCAAGTTCCCCTGCAGCACTGGCATGGCAAAGACTCACATGGACTTTATTACTGAAATGATGATATTGTCATTCATGAGACTGGAAAACAGGAAGGAAGGTCACCCGAATGTCATGTTACCACACAAGAATAAACAATTGTTGAGAGGTCAGTACACACAAATGTTACCTACAATGGAGAAGACAGTCTGGGATATGGAATAAATACTGTTACTACATTGAATGTATCTACCAGAAGAAGGAAAGGAAACTCTTGGAACTAGAGAATTCCAAACTCATGATATTCCTTTTGAAATGGGTATTTAAAAAGTCACCAATGTCTGGGGCCCCAACACACAGCATTTGAATGAGCATGTCTGGGGCCAGGATTCTGGCTCTTTCCAAACTCCCCAGGTGGTCTGAAAGTGCAGCCAGGGTTAAGAATCACACCTGGGACTTACTGGAGCTCACTCCTCCAGCTGGCTGCGTGTTCTCAGTACAGATGATTCACGAAGGCCAGCATACCAAGCAAGTTAACCAGCCCATGAGTTTACATGTTAGCACTTACCCCAGCAACCCATAGCAGCCGTGATGGCTTTACTAGTAGGAGTATCTAAACCACCTTCTCCCATCTTAACCTACCGGCACACGCTTGATGACAAGTGATGAAATACTGACTGTGCTGTACCCCAACCCACTACAAAGGATTAGCAACGTTTCCATCCTGAGTGACACAAACAAAAACAATCCTCCTCTAAGAGGGCTGGGAGAGGCGAAGGTGGGACAGCATGGGCTCTGGAATCCAGAGAACCAGGATTCAAAGTTTGGATTTTCTGTTTAATAACTCTGTAATTTTGGATCGATGACGTAATTTCTTAGAGTCTGGTTTTTTTCTTTTCATTTATAAAATAGGGCTGTTGAAAACTATAATATTGGATTCAGAGGATTAAATGAAAGAATGTGCATCAGTTACCATATTATTTGTGTAAATATAAGTATATATTTGCATATAGCATACATTACTTAA
>NW_012101587.1:6481643-6489576 GCF_000951045.1 Mandrillus leucophaeus | reverse complement strand
GTAGGAAGAAGAAAGCATTTCAACATTCTGCATTTCATGTTTTCAACCAAATAGGGAGATGATGAATGAAAAAACAACAAAGACTACGTGTTAGAAACAGGAGTAATTACAGTATTACAAAGAGTGTCTGATGTCCATGAGCTCTTTGCTTATAAAAATTATGCTAACTGCCTAAGTCAGTGATGTATACATGGTAAATAATCAATAGTTGAAGTGCTTTACCTTCAAAAAGAATTTTGTTCCAGTTGTCTTGTTGTGTACAAACTATCGTAGGGACTTAAAACAACCTGTTTTACTATAGTTTTGTTGGCTGAGAATTCAGGAAGTGCACACCCAGATTTCCAGGTGGTTCAGCTCTGATTCACATGGTTTCTTATCAATGGAGATAGAGGCTCCATTCCCAAGAAGGTACCAAATTGCTCCTTGGTCACTCACACACACACACGCACACACACACACATGCACATAATCTTCCAGAGGCTCTCCACCTGCCGTGCTGTGGACTCTCACGGCATAGCAGCCTCGGGGTAAGCAGACTTCTTAAGCAGTGGCCAAGAGCTCCAGCTCTAAAGTCAAGTATTCACTTAAGGCCTGGGCTCGGGAACCAGCCTGGCATCCCCTTTGCAGTTTCCTTCTACTGAAAGTGATCACAGAGCTCATCCAGATTGCAGGAGACAAAGACCCTCTTATGTCTCAAGGAGTAGAGAGTCAACTTGTGGCCATATTTAATTCATCATAAATTGTTACCACAGTGGTTCCCAGCCAAAGCAAATTTGTCCCACAGGGGACAGTCGGTGATATCCGGAGACATTTCTGGTTATCACAACTGTCTTAGCGGTGGGAAGGGTGGTAAGGGGGAGTTCCTACTGGTCCCTAGTGAACAGAGGCCAAGAATGCTATTAAACACTCTGCAATTCACAGGACAGCCCCCCCAACAACATTGAATTAAGAATTATCTCCCCAAAATGTCAACAGTTCCAAGGTTGAGAAGCCCTGTTTTAAGGTCTTTCTTTGTAGTACAAGTAAGGAATTACTAATTCCCTGGAGCCACAGGTTGGGTTTCAGAACAAAGATGAAATCCATATGATAGGGAGCATTATTCAATGATTTTAATTCAACAGAAAGCTGGCTCTTTGGTGTATGCTGGGATGCAAATGGGAAACCAAGGATCAGTAATAACCAGGTGCCTTGGCTTGGGAAAGTGTAATCCAGTAGCAAGGTGGATGGGGAGAGTGGCAGGAAAGGTATGTGAATCACTACCTCTAATCTAGACAGCAACAAAAGAAACACCTGATGCAATATCAGCTCCATGAATTCAGGATGTTTGGCTTATCTTCTACTCTATTTCCAGCACCTAGATCAGTCTCAGGTACATTACTGTTGCTTCATAAATACATGTTGAATGCATAACTGGAACTGAGGTACCATAGAGGGGTAATGTTTGAGAAATTTCCCTAAGGGGCTCCTTGTTGGAAAGGACAGAGGCCAAGGGGGCCTCATGTCATCCAACCCGGGAGGGCTTTGGAGCTGCCACTTGTCCTCCCAAGCAAAGAAACATTGAACTCTCTACCTTAGTGTCCTCCAGAGGCAGAACCAAAACAGCTCAGGGTGTGGTGGGTGGGAGAGGTACAAACAGACTCTGGGCTCTCAGTGGAAAGTGGGGACCTATGGTCAGAGACCCTGCTCTGAGGATTTCCATAGCTTCTCCTCATCTCTCATTTGAACTCCATAATTCCTTGGCTATTTCTCTACAGTGGTGAGTAGCAAGGAAGAAAACATCCGAAAAACCTTCCGCTTGAATAGCCCAAACAATGAGGTAGAAAGAAAGAGAAAACAGGAAACAACCCTATAGTAATATCCAAATTGGGGGCATTGACATTGGGAAAAAAAACAGTTTTGATTCAGATGTGGAGCTGAGAGTCTGAGGCCTCAAACAAATGGATAAAACAGTCCAGTATGAGCTGTTTGTGCTCAAAAAAGGATCTGCCAAGTCAGCCAAAAGAATATGCACCTTTCCCCTGGCAAATAGTCAGACACCATTAGCCTGTTGCTGATTGGCTGCCTGATTCCATAAAGGAAGGAAGGACAGCTTTTTCAATCGATAGAAAAGGATAGATTTTTCAATAAATCAGGAACCATTTGGGGGGAAACTTTGATTCTTCTTTATTCTGTTAGGTTGATTAAATTTCTGCCATAGACATTAAAACCAAATAATTACTAGAAGAAAATATAGATGAATGTTCCCACAACCTTGTAGAAAGTGATTCTTAATTCTGATTCAAAAGGCAGAACCCATTAAAGAAAAGACTACAAGCTTGAATGCCCAAAGCATACACCAAAAAGTAAAAGCATAACCCCCTGTAACATAAAATTCAGGTAGTTAAAAATCAAAATCCTTCACCTTGTCAAGGATGTTGAGGCTACCTGAATTGGAAAGAAATCTACAAAAGAAATGCTATACGAAGGGTCAACGTGCTTAATATAATCTTTAAAACCCTTAGAAATAAATGAGATAGATGGCCATCTTGATAAAAACATATGTAAAGTACACAAATAGATAAATTATAAAAGGATTTCCCATGAATGTATGAAGAAATGCTCTTTACTAATGATAAAAAATATAAACCAAAATAAATAAAATGCAATCTTCTATCAAATTGGCCAAAATGAAAAAAATGTACAGAAAACGGTTAGGAAATTTTTTGAGAGTAATTTAGCCAACACTTTAATAATATATAAATTTGTGGCCCCCAAATTTTACTTCTAGAAATTTATCCCAAGAAAATTACTGAATAACAGGCAATGAGGGCAAAGATGTTTATTGTGCTGTGTGCAATAAAATAAATTATAAGGACCCTGAATGTCCAACAATTGGCATTGAGTTGAGCGAATTATTAACAAAATTATGTAATAACATTTTCATTTATAGTGATACCGTAAGTGTATACTCTATTGATATGGAAAGATGTTTATGACATATCAAGCAAAAAGAGCAGAATCTAGAAAAGTATTTCAAATATGATCCAGTTTTGTTTCTGAATTGATAGTTTGAGAAGGAAGTATACATTCTGAAATACACAGAAACTTAGCAGTGGTTTTATCTGATTGGTGGGTGAGATGAGTGAATTTTTTTTATCTCTCTGAAATTTTTGCAATGAACATTGTGTGTGTAAGTTTTTTAATGCTTTAAAAAAAATAAGGAAAAAATTTGGATTAAAATGTTAGGGTTCTGCTGATGCATTTTAAGATTATAAGCTCAGTGGGAAAGCAGACAGAAGATAAGATCACATGGCTGTCCATGACTGATTTTCTACCACCCCTTTAATAAGCCAAGATCAAGTCTCATTATAAGGTATCTGCATCAGATTGAGTTCCCCATCACACGACGACTTCATTACAGATTAGCACTGACATTCATCATTTTTAATATTTAATTGAGCTCAAACCACTTTTCTCAACATAAGCATTTGGTTTTTTTTGACAACCTAAGACACTAATTGATCTTAATTTTTTTAATTGTGTACTTAAAGAATTTTCACCCATTATCTCCTAGAACGTTCTAGAAAGATGGCATAGCAATAAGTTTTGTATTTTATCTTCAGAAGGTGTTTGCCTTTTTTCAATTTGAAAAATTCTGCTGCGATTTATTTGTTACTGTTGAAGGCATCGTCTTGGAAATTCAATAGAGATCATACTGACTTCTTTTCTTTTGCAAAGAGATTAATAAAATCTAAGTAAAATTCACATTTTAATACCAGTAATGTTTTAGTATCAGTAAACGATTGTCATTCTAAGTCAGCGGATAATCCATCTGGATATATTTTGGTCTTTATTTCTAATGAGACACAGTATTTGAGAACTCAATCGTCTCCTGCCTCAAAATTTTTATCCAATAATTGAAATGAATCATATATTATATCATTCTTCCCTCCTCCTTTTGGAGGTGAAGTTACCTAATTGATAGATGCAGGAGATTGGAGATAGTCAGAGCTCCCTCAAAGAATTCATGGGTAGCCTTCTTGAGATTTTTACTTCCTTTCTAGCTTTGCGTCTGTTCAGTTTGAAAAATGGGAAAAGCAATTTTCACCTCTTCCCTGTCTCATACACATTAATTGGATAATCAGTCAACAGCAGGAATTAAGAATAGTAAACACTGTACAATCCGCTTTCCATACATATTAAATGAACAAATTGAATTAAAAGAACAATTTTGTGGTTATAGAAGGCTTGAGCCCCTTAGGGAGATTTTTGTGTGGAAGTTCATGGGTATGAAGTCCCTCTTGAGTTTCTACCCCTTATCAAAGCTGTTGAGGCTACCTGGATTGGTAAAATAAAGCTAGGTACCCTCCTAAAAGATATGTTTTAACTTAAAACCATCCCTAATTCTAAGTCCTGTTTTATTTTGAAAATGCTGTTTACCCATCGCACATGATCTTGTGAGTGCCAGGGACACAAACCACACCTCTAAAACCAGTGAACACTGCAACAATGGACCAACTGAAAGGAACTGAGGAAAGATGGACATTAAAAAAGCTAACTTCTTATAACCTGAAATTAAATTACCTATTAAACTCCCCCTAGCAGTAGCTTGACTTAGTGCTTGCCTTCAAGGAGCTTGAAGTCAAACTTATGCCGCTGTAACAGACAGAACAGGAAGGAAGGGAGGGAAAGAGAGAAAGAGAGAGAACATTTGTTCTCAATAGTTATACCAGATGAAGGAACACTTCTCACCATTTTCTCTCTAGCTCTCCAGATCTACCAGAAAAGAAAAAAAATCAGATTAAAGGTTGTAACCCCCAAAATTGAAGAACTGTATTCCTGTATATTTTACCTTTTCCTTCAAAGAACAAGTTTCTGCTAATATTCTTTGTCCAACCATGCAGAAGGGTAAGTAGATTTGAAACATACTCACACACACACACACAAACACACCACATTTTATAGGCACTACATATCAGTCAAAAGAGACACATAAGCTATTTGGGTTCAAATTTATTTTTCCTTTGTTTTCCAAAATATTTTATTAATGCCTATGATTTGCTAAATGCAAATTTATGACAGGGAGATTGATATGGTTTGGCTGTGTCCCCACCCAAATCTCATCATGAATTGTAGCTCCCATAATCCCCATGTGCCATGGGAGGGACCCAGTGGGAGGTAATTGAATCATGGGGGTGGGTTTTTTCCATGCTGGTCTCATGATAGTGAATAAGTCTCACGAGATCTGATGGTTTTATACATAGGAGTTTCCCTGCACACCCTCTCTTGCCTGCTGCCTTGTAAGATGTGTCTTTGCTCCTCCTTCATCTTCTGTCATGATTGTGAGGCCTTTCCAGTCGTGTGGAACTGTGAATTCAGTAAACCTCTTTTTCTTCATAAAATTACTCAGTCTCAGGTATGTCTTTATTAGCGCATGAGAATGGGCTAATACAGAGACATTCATATGAGAGGAAATGTTTAGTTCAAAGAAACTCTGACTTCAGCCTATCATTGCTTACATTTGAATAACCAGGAAAAGGATCTAAACCATTTGAATTGTAACACATTTTATGGCCTCTTTATATCCTTCCAAAGTGCATTCGTACTTACATAATATAATGAACTACCCACCTGATTAAAATTCTTTCTTTGCCTAGTTAGAGGTGGAATTTGAGTTAGCAGGCCAGCTGGATAGAATAATAGTAGCTGTTGTAAATTCTAATGTGCTTTTATAGGAAAAGACACAAACTCACACTGGATAGTTTCTTGTGCTGTTTATTGCACACCTGGGGACCGAGTTTTATTACCTGCCTACCTTGGTCAGAAACTGACTAAAATGGCTGTGAATCATTCTGTGTGAAGGAGGTATTGAATTTGTATCTTGGTTGGGGAGGTCCAGTTATTTGCAAAATGAGTTCAATCCAAATAATGAGCTAAAGCATAGGCTGAAATGGAACCATTTCTTAATCAAGCAGAACCAATTCCCCAAACCAAAACAGTTGAAAGCATTTTATACTTTTCCCACATTACCTGGGAAACTGCTGTGAAGAAGAAAGCCTGGGAGTGTGGAACCCATGAATATTGCTGGTACTAAATCGAATGGCCAAATGGAAAAGCTAAGTTTGGTTCCAATAATAGAAAGAATATGGAAGAATTTCTAAAAGGGATCACAGTAGCATTTCCTGAAAACACTAGAGCTGTGATTCTTATACTTTTGAGGATTATTTTAAGAATATGTTGAAAGCTACAAGCTGTCTCTCTAGCAGGTCAAGGACACCCTGAAGGCTGCATGGACCCCAGGTTAAGCTCCTGCAGGAAAGGAAAACCATCACTTCTGAGGTGTCTATGAATTCTCTGTCTTGCTTTTAAGTACAGAAACTCTTGATAAAAGTAGCTCTGGTTGCCCAGAAATATACATTTTTATATCTTCTGAATAATCTTTACAACAACCATGCACTGGGTTTCACCCCTAGTTCAGTGGCTATTACCCCCAGTTCAGAATTGAGGAAACTGAGGCTGTGAGAAATGCGTTGCATATTTGTCCAGAGACACACAGCTGGTGAGGGATAGAAGCAGCCTTCTGGCCCGGAGTCCTGGGGTGGGAGGTGTACTCCTCATCTTGGGTGGAGTACAGGACGATATGCTTACTCTGGTTTACATGATAAAGGAACATGACTTCAATGAAAACAGCTGACAAAGGGAACTCTGTACATGGGGGCCTCAGGTCTCTTGAGCCCACTGTGGCCTACAGCACGTAGGTGTAAGAAGCAAGCTAAGATTTCAAGACTTTCCCAGGCAGAACCCACTTGGGGCCTGCAAGTCCGATTGGAGTTCAAGGCGAGGCCCCAAAGCTCATCCACATCAACTCTCTCTGGCTTGATTTAATACCTGGCCTTGATTCTGGGCCATGCATTTAAAGAGAGTGGGAAGAAATACAGTTTTTATTAGCATTTTGGGACAAAGTAATGTTTGATTATCAGTTATTTTGAACAAATAACCAAATCCATTATTCAATTGTATACACACATTCCCTATCATGGTCTAGAAATAACTGAAGGAAATTGTCCAAATTTACTAATTCAACCCCTGGAAAGACTTTTGTTATAGTTTTATTTTTATTAACCAGTTTGGCACTCTCTACAGCCTAAATTTACAACATGGTTTTTATACTTTCTGGTTCGGTTTGTATTGTGTAAGCCTATGAGCTGAAAATGAAATGAGTATGTAGGTAATTTATGAGAGCAAAGAGAACTTGCCAAGAGGTTGTATTAGTCAGGGATGAGGTGCTAAGGAAGTTGTACGACTGAGATTGCTAATTGCAGCCTTGGCAAAGAGAGAAGCAGAGATATAGAAAGATGCTGATTAGGCACAGATGTGTGCATGTGTGTGTACAAGTGTGCGTGTGTGGATGCACATATATGTGCGTGTGTGTGTTTTAATTAGGCTCTTTCAGTTGGCAGTGAAAAGAGACAAGCTTTTCCATTGAGTAATGGAACATATTGGAAAAGATGTAGAGAAATAAGGAAGCGTGGGTTACCTCTACACAGGTGGTCAAGGAAGTGCCTGGGAAGATGGTGTCTCATTCAGGACATAACAGCCTTCTCCCGCTGCATGTACTCACTGTACCAGCCTTCTGATGGGTCTTGTGTGACCCCCACCTACTCCTGGGCACTGTGTCTGTGCACCACTGCTGCTGTGTGGCTCTCCTGCCTCACCGCCCCCTACCCTTGACAGGATCTGTCCTCAGCCACCTCAGAGCCCCACTGCCATTCAGGAGGGCTCTCCAGCCAGGGCTCTCATCCGCCTGCAGTCTCACCTTGGCTGAAAGACCAAGATGAGAAGGCCACTGTATACATGGCCTTAAGAGATTCTAGAATAAAGAACTATCCAAGACCCACTTCCCCAGAGAAGTTGTGCATATTGATCTTTGCTGTACAGACATCTACAAGGCTAC
>NW_012101587.1:6477375-6478228 GCF_000951045.1 Mandrillus leucophaeus | reverse complement strand
TGTGTCCCCACCCAAATCTCATCATGAATTGTAGCTCCCATAATCCCCATGTGCCATGGGAGGGACCCAGTGGGAGGTAATTGAATCATGGGGGTAGGTTTTTCCCATGCTGTTCTTGTGATAGTGAATAAGTCTCACGAGATCTGATGGTTTTATAAAGGGGGGTTCCCCCACACACGCTGTCTTGCCTGCTGCCTTGTAAGATGTGTCTTTGCTCCTCCTTCATCTTCTGTCATGATTGTGAGGCCTTTCCAGTCGTGTGGAACTGTGAATTCAGTAAACCTCTTTTTCTTCATAAAATTACTCAGTCTCAGGTATGTCTTTATTAGCGCATGAGAATGGGCTAATACAGAGACATTCATATGAGAGGAAATGTTTAGTTCAAAGAAACTCTGACTTCAGCCTATCATTGCTTACATTTGAATAACCAGGAAAAGGATCTAAACCATTTGAATTGTAACACATTTTATGGCCTCTTTATATCCTTCCAAAGTGCATTCGTACTTACATAATATAATGAACTACCCACCTGATTAAAATTCTTTCTTTGCCTAGTTAGAGGTGGAATTTGAGTTAGCAGGCCAGCTGGATAGAATAATAGTAGCTGTTGTAAATTCTAATGTGCTTTTATAGGAAAAGACACAAACTCACACTGGATAGTTTCTTGTGCTGTTTATTGCACACCTGGGGACCGAGTTTTATTACCTGCCTACCTTGGTCAGAAACTGACTAAAATGGCTGTGAATCATTCTGTGTGAAGGAGGTATTGAATTTGTATCTTGGTTGGGGAGGTCCAGTTATTTGCAAAATGAGTTCAATCCAAATAATGAGCTAAAGCATAGGCTGAAATGGA
>NW_012101587.1:6409534-6474434 GCF_000951045.1 Mandrillus leucophaeus | reverse complement strand
GCCTGTCCCTGTGCACCAGGGCAATGAGGGTAAGGGGTTGGTTCTCTGACCCTTCCAGGCTTTTCCTTGCCCAGTCTTCCCTACCTTGGCAAGCTCTCATTCCTGTATTTCTCTATTCCCAGAACGCTTGGAGGGGTCTCTTTTTCCAGCTAGTAGAAAGTCCCCACTCCTGGACCTACTGAAAATTATCCTCCAGGAAGGACAGCCAGGCCTTCTTCCCTGACTGGCGAGCTGGGCGTGGGGTCAGCAACGCCAAGCACCATCCAAACAGCATTTCACAGATCAGGAGGAGCTGTCCGCATGTGGTGTCCCCTCCACCGGGACTAGGGCTGTGTTATTATTTTGAGAAGTGTAAATGGAGACACAGAAATGTAAAGTGGTCTCTGAGAATAGTGAATTCCTAAGTGGTGACGTGGGGGCTGGGCCTGTCTCGATTCCTCTGGGCCATTGGTGCTCCTTCCTCTTGTGACCTGGGGCTCAGTAGTGAGAACACCTCTGGGCAGCCGGGTGAGGTCTGAGCACGTGTGGCTCCTGTCCACCTCCCCCCAACCTGGCTCACTCAGGCCTTCTCGGAGTAAGCCCCAAACCCCACCTAAGAAGCCTGTAAAGTTAGGATTTGTTTTACAGATTATTATTATTGAGCTCATTAGTGTTACCCTATTTGTCTTTTACTGTTAGTATTGATTTTCAGATTCACCCATCACAGAGCGTCTGGGCACACGCCCAAGACAGATGCATGCTAATTAAACTCTGAGCATCCTCACTCTCGATCTCACGCACGTGTGTCCCTGCATCATAAACCAGGCAAGTGTCAGGATAGTCATGTGGTCCTGGAATCGTGTGCAGTAAAAGTGGCCAAATTCCAATAGGTACCTACAGCTTTAAAAGTTCCCTGTGGGTTAGACACGTTCTTGTAAGGCACCCTCAACACTCTGGTACCACAGCGACTAGCAGGGCCTCACCCCTGACTTGCCAAGGCAAATTTCCATGTTCTTGGGAGGGGTGGAGGCCCTCCTGCAAAGTGCAGTAGTTCCTGCTTTGGTAAGAATGGCTGGTATGTTAGCCCAATTGCCATGGTGCTCCTGAGGACAACAGTCATCGTTTAAACCAGAGCACTTGGGCAAGGCTGGTCCCAAGCCAGGACCTCTCAAGTTCTGTGTACCCCGAAGGATTGTGTTCAGACCCAGAGTTTGGGGGTTGCCATGCGAACACTCTCTCAGGTTGTGTGTGCACATGGTGACTGAGGCCCCAACTTCCCACCCTGGCACTGGAGTGAGAAATAAATCTGCCACTTCCAAGGGTGTAAACATCACTCACAGTGTGAAAGTTCAGGGTAGTGATGCTCAACTGGGGGCCACTCTGCTCCCCCCAGGGGACATTTGGCAACGTCTCAGTCTATTTGGTTGTCACGGCCAGACAGGGTGCTACTGGCATAAAGTGGGCAGAGGCCTGGGATGTGCTGAACATCCTACGAAGCCAGTGCCCAGGACGGCATCACATCAAGGAGTTAACCAGCCCCAAGATCAACAGAGTTGGACTGTTGAGAATTCTTACCTTGGAATTCTGAACTAGAGAATTCTTACCTGGACTAGAGAATTCTTACCTTGTGCTTTGTTGTTCTAAATACTTTTAAAAGGTTAAAATCATTACAATTTACTACATTACAAACTGACCGTTTTTATTTCTACCTTCAAACCAATGTGATTAACAGCAGAGATATAATCCCCAATATATTTAAGATGTTGCTCTTATACTTGTCATGCATCTTTTTAAATTGATGTCAGTTCGTTAAATCTTTTCTTATTTGTTTGAACTCTGAGGTTCTATGTACTACAGGTTGAGAATCCCTTATCTAGAATGCTCGGGACCAGATGTGTTTCAGATTTCACATTTTTTTCAATTTTGGAATATTTGCATTGTACTTCGCATCCCTAATCCGAAAATCGGAAGATCGAAATGCCCTGATGAGCATTTACTTTGAGTGTCGTATCAGCACTCAAAGCGTCGAATTTGGGAGCATTTCAGATTTTTGGATTAGGGAGGCTTAACCTGAATTTGTGGAGACATACAGTCCGGAGGGCACATGGGAGACAGAATATTCTTTTTCTTCCCTAGTAAGAGAAGACCCTGTCTCCTGCTTTTAGGAGTGTAGAAGCACATTTGGAAAATGAAGGTGCTGTGAGGGTGTCTGTGCTCATACAATGTGGACAGTGAGAGCTATCAGTGTATAGAAACCACGACAGGCTAATGTGGTGTCCTTGAGAAGGTCAAACTTGGTCTGGACCTTCAAGGAAAAGTCGGAGTTGGAAAGGCAATGGGAGAAAAATGCTGACAGATGCATGACACACAGACTTTGCTGAGCAAGCTGAACTTAGTGCCCAGGGCAGGAGAAGAGTGAAGAACAGGCTCTGTATCCGGGAGCACCAGGAGCCGAATTTGGAAAGTGGAGAACCAGATTACAACTTGCCGTGAAGACCAGGTTTAGGCTCCTACAGAACATTCTGGAGCAATGGATTTATAAAATGAAAGAAGCATTTTCATAAACGAAATTGGTTACTTTAAACAAGCAAAATTAGAGGTCAGAAAGACAATTAAGAGATCCTGTGATAATTGAGGACCAGTGAAAAAGGCCATGAATGGGGTGAAATTTTGAGCCTGGGTGGTGAATAAATAGTATTTGTTCTTGTTACTATCAAGAAATTAGAGGTTACCAAAAGTGGAAGAGGGAACAGGGGAAGGATGCAGGATTGCGCTCAGTTCTTTGGGGGAGGAAGAAGCAGAGAATGTTGTCTCCATCTTTTGAACCTTAAATAATTCCTCAACCCTATGAAATCTGCATCTTCTATCACTTTATTGAAACTTGTCTTAATATAGAAGTCACAGTGAACTTATAATTGGTCAATCCAGTTGCTTGAATTCCAACCATTTCAACCTATTAGGAGAACTGGCTCCCGATGGTTACGTGGGTTCTTTTCTATTTCCTAAGTGTCTCGGCTGGTTTGAGAAATAAAGGGAAAGAGCACAAGAGAGAGAAATGTAAAGCTGGGTGTCCGGGGGAGACATCACATGTTGGCAGGATCCGTGATGTTCCCCGAGCCCTGAAACCAGCAAGTTTTTATTAGCGATTTTCAAAAGGGGAGGGAGTGCACAACTAGGGTGTGGGTCACAGAGATCCCAGACTTCACAAGGTAGTAAAATATCACAAAGCAAGTGGAGGCAGGGCGAGATCACAGGACCACTGGATGGGGCAAAATTAAAATTGCTAATGAAGTTTTGGGCACGCATCGTCATTGATAACATATTATCAGAAAACAGGGTTTGAGAGCAGACAACCTGTCTGACCAAAATTTATTAGGTGGGAATTTCCTCGTCCTAGTAAGCCTGGGAGCAGTACAGGAGATCAGGCCTTATTTCATCCCTTCAACTTCGACCATAAAAGACGGCACGCTTCCAAGGGGGCCATTCATAGGCCTGCCCTCAGGGGCGCATTCTCTTTCTCAGGGATGTTCCTTGCTGAGAAAAAGAATTCAGCAATATTTCTCCTATTTGCTTTTGAAAGAGGAGAAATATGACTCTGTTCCGTCTGGCTCACCAGGGCCAGTTCAAAGTTACCTCTCTTGTTCCCTGAACATCGCTGTTATCCTGTTCTTCTTTTCCAAGATGCCCAGATTTCATATTGTTCAAACACACATGCTCTACAAACAATTTGCGCAGTTGACACAATCATCACAGGGTCCTGAGGTGACATTCATCCTCCTCAGCTTATGAAGAAGATGATGGGATTAAGAGATTAAAGACAGGCATAGGAAATCACAAGGTATTGATTGCGGAAGTGATAAGTATCCATCAAATCTTCACAATTTATGTTCAGAGATTGCAGTAAAGACAGGCATAAGAAATTATGAAAGCATTAATTTGGGGGAACTAATAAATGTCCATGAAATCTTCACAATTTATGTTCTTCTGCCGTGACCTCAGCTGGTCCCTCCGTTTGGGTCCCTGACTTCCCGCAACATCAACCTACTTAATTTTCCTATTTTTTTAACTACTTGAATTTTATGTTTTTAGTGCACTTTCAATGTGCATTTTTCAAAATGTGTTTTCATGCAAATATTTTGTATTACTTTCAGGCAGTGTGCTATGCCTGGCAGAGTCAGGAACCTGAAAGAGCAAGGTGGCTCCATCCTGGAGGATGAAACTGCTGAGCAGAGCAGGAGGGGGGCCCGTGGGTGGGACGCCCCCCATGCACCCACCCACCCTTCCTCAGTAAGGACTGAACTGTCCCCAGGGTCAGAACAAGGCACTGAAGGCCTGTAAGCAGGAGCAAGACAGACTCAGGTTTGCGTTTTTGAAACCATCTTTGTGCTGTGTAGACAAGACCCAGTAGGGGTGAGGGTGGATGGTGGGGACAGCCGGGGACCTGCTGCAGGTTCCTCCAGGAGTGGCAGGAGCTCTGGGAGGGGTATTTGAGGGATGGACTGAGAGGCCTCCCTTAGCAACTGGGTGAACCTCCCTTCCAGGGTGCCTGGCAGGAGCACCTGAGCAGAGGAGCCCAGAGGGAGTGCCTGGGAGGGAGGGAAGCTTCAGAGCCCAGTTTGGACACATGAAGTATTGCTGCCTGGGACATGCCTGTTAAGCGTCCTGCAGTGAAGAGAGGGTGCTGAGCTCAGGAACACAGTCTAGGGCAGGAGACGGTACCCCTTGCTTTCTGCAGAGCTCTCTCTTCCTCCTCAGGCTCACATGAAGCCCTCCTTCAGCAGCGATAATGTCCAAAACCCCCAGTTCTCAAGGCTGGGCTTTGTCTCTCATAGGACAACCGCGCCCTGGCATAGGACTCCAGCCATACCTTGATGTAGAATCTACAGGCATCCTCACCTGACTCTTGGCAAACTATCCACCTGCCATCGCTTTTTCTGGTGCTTTATTGCTGTCTCTTGCTTAACAAAGAAAATCTGAGCTTATTTTCTTTTCTAAAAGAGAAAGGAGAGGGCCTTCCCCTCTGTTTATGGTTTTACCCTTTACCCAATTGTCCAGCCCCCAAACACAAATCCATCTCCCTAGCTGGGGAAGCCTAGTCATTCTGGAAGCTGTGGAGAGTTCGTCTCAGAACTGCACCTGTTTCCCCTTCCTTTTCTGCCAGCCTTAGTCCATGCCCTCCTCACCACCTTGCTAACCCACAGTTGCTTCTGACCTCTCCTTCCTCTCACCAGCCTTTCAAACTCCAGCATATCCTCCACATGGTACTAGGGGTATAACTTTAGCAAGCAAACTGACCACATCACCACCCAGTTGTAGCGCCCACCACCCGCCTGGTCTAAGGACACACCTGACCTGGGAACACAGAGCCCCGAACAGCCTAGCCCTATCCTGCTCTGCACAGCTATCCTGTCACCGTTCCACCACTTCCCATCTTCCTGACATCCTTGCCATTCCCCGAACGCACACAGACTCCTTGCCTTTACATCTGCTGCTGTCTCCACTTAAATCCTCTCCACCTAAAAAGCCAACCCTCTGTTCAAAGGCCACATCTCCTGGGAGCCATCCCTGCCTCCTGCAAGTGAACTGGGTATTTTGCAACTTATCTCTTTGGTTGTCTATATTTACAAAAGTCTCCTATCTCCTCTTTGAATCCTTTGATTCTTTGAATCTTGAGGACAAAAGAAGCCAAGGGTTGGCCACATTTCAGTTCCCCTGTTCTGAGTCCTGCCTGCCCGCCAGAGCCCCCTGGGAAGCATCTTTCCTACAACCCTGCCTGGGCCTCCCTGCAGAGATTCCAGTTCCCTTGATGGGGCAGGGCTGGGCTGATAGGATCTTGCAGCTCCCCAGGTGATTAAAATGGGCAACTGGAGCCGAGAACCAGAGTGAGAAACAGGAAATCGCTGGCAGAGATTTCTACAAGGAAGAACTTAGAAGATGTGAGTGAGGGGAAGCAGGAAGACACCTCCACATTCAGACACCCAAGAGGGGACGAATTCAGCAGTCCAAGCGACGGCAAGGCTGGAAGCCAAGTTGCTGGAGTTCCTGGTAAGTGCATGATGGGCTAGAATTTGCCTAGATGTGCTCAAGCCAGATGGAGAAATTGGAGATAAGATTCTACGTCATGTCATGGGGTAGAAGAGGAAGGTGAAAGATTATCTTAATTCTCCTTACTCTTAGCCCTTGCTCCCGGGATCCACCTACATGACAGTGTGATTCATGTGAAACATGCTCCACGCCTACAAAACAAGAGGCCAGGGCGTTCTTCCTGCTTCCACCGCTTGTCCTCCATGCTCTTTGGAGGCTTCGAGAATTCTCTAGGAGGATTCCATTACTAATAGAGTGAAGGGAGAGATGAGTCCAAGGAGACCCCGGCATTCAAGGCTGCAACAGGTTCCCCTTCAGCTGCCTAAATTCCCGCCTCTCCGTTCCAGGTGTCTTCATTCTCTGTCCCTAGCCCGGGAGTGTATTCCCGTCAATTTCCTCTGCCTCTGCTTCTGATGAAGCACTGCTGATCCGTTTCTGGGTAAGCAATGATTTGTACCTTCTTGTGGCGAAGACAGTCCCAGGTTCCAGCTCAGAGCCCATCTAGAGGACCTGGGAGTCGGGGCCAGGGCTGCCTTGCCTGGGCCTGACCACCCACAGGGCAATAAGCCCCGGGACGTCTGAAACCCTCACCCGTGGGAAACGTGCACAGGAGCAGAGGATGACATTTGGGAAGGAACAAAATAGCACAACATGTAGGAAGTTGTGAGAGAAAGATTATTTAATCCTCTTCCGAAATGCTGGCTGAGCTCCAGAAGCAGTAGGCAGAAGACCAGTTTAGAAAAGTGAAAACTAATCTGAATAATGATGAGAGCGCTTGTGTCAGGAACCGGCCCAGCAAACTCATTTATAGCCTTGTAAGTGGGGGAATAATTGAATCTTCCTGCAAAAATGAACATGCCACATAAAAGAGATCAAATTGGATTTCTCTCCCCAGGACACAGAACAGTAACTCATATTTATGCCCCATGCCGTTGGATAAATAATTACATCATCGAAAGAAAATATCTTTATCTTAGAGCCTTACAAATGACGTTGAACTTCATTCTCTATGACAGATTCCATTAAAACTAGTTCCAGATGTACCTGGTCAGAACAGGGGTGTTTGTTTGTTATTTGCTTGTTTGTTTTTGAGTTTTGAAATAATGCATCTGAAATCAGATTCCAAAACATACATTCTTTTGTCACAAGTAGAAACGATAAGCAGGCTTCTTTAACATCGCCTCTCAGGTAATGAGTCACTGCCAACTGTAGCCATTCATCCTTGAAGAAAGAAGCCAGTGTATCTGTGCCCGGGTGACCTCACCTCATGTAGAAGCTCACTCCAGCCTCTGCTTACCTTGTTCGTAAATGGTACAACCCCAGGGAACAGAGTACGTTTGGCTCTGGTCCCCATGCTGGAAGACACCCAAGAGCCACTCGTAAGATTAATGAGTGGGGAGGTGGGTTTGTACTTGAAATGGACCCCGGGCTGGAAAAGTGAGAGGCACAGGTCCACATACCAGGCCATGCTGACGAGGTCAGGAAGACCCCACACAGTCTAGCTGACTTTCAGAGTAGGTCTCTCTTCCCCTCTTTTACTGCGTTAGAACAAAAATATTGTTTTCCAACTAAAATAGCTTACTTGTCTCTGTGCCCCCATAATAAACTGACAGGTGCTATGTAAATAAAATACAAAGGAATTATTTGCAACCAGAAAAAAATTCAAAGCTTATCAAATTAAAAATTAGAAAATCATAGAATAAAGGTTTCTAGACCTGAACACTCGTCCTCACGTCGGTTTTCTAGGAAGTCAGATTCTGCTCCCAGGGTTAGCATCTTCATAATAACAATCCCCAATCTTTCCTCGATGGCAGGCATCATTTTAAGGGCTTTACGCAGGTTACATCCCATGGTGGGGGAGGAAGTGTTAGTAGCTTTGCTTTGTAGTAAGTAGCCAAGGCATAGCTATTTTAGTCAAGATCACACAGCCAGTAAATATCAGAACTGGGAGAGGAGGCCAGGCAATCCCAGGCCAGGGCACAGGTAGGTACCTGTCGCACTATGGCAACACCATCAGAACTGCCTAAAGGCAGCAACTTCACTAAGCAATTTACTGACATGGCCACATTTGGTCTGCACTTCCTGCAACCATGTAAGATGGATACTCATCCCCCCCAGCTTACAGGTGAGGAAAATGCAGTTCATAGAGTCAGGATAAGACTGACTCCAAGGTCCAGGGCTTGAACTACTAGGGGGGCAGGGGGCAGGGCACCCCGGTGAGCCACCTGTTGCACAAGTCACTTTCAGGGGCTCGCACACCTCAGCGTGTGCACCAGAGATGACTGCTTCTGCCACACGTGAACCGCTGGAAGCTTCCTCCAGTCCTTGGCCTGGCAGTCATTTCCTAATACGCGTTACTGCTGCTCTGAAACCCTTCTGAGAAGTCTGAAAATTTACTTCCACATCAAAATGTGGCCTATTTACACGTTCTCAGGATATCAACTGTATACGCACACATGTAGAAACACATGTACGTGCATATGCACACACATGGACCCACACAAGCACACGCA
This sequence comes from Mandrillus leucophaeus, assembly GCF_000951045.1. NCBI lineage: Eukaryota > Metazoa > Chordata > Mammalia > Primates > Cercopithecidae > Mandrillus > Mandrillus leucophaeus. Next base: position 6,465,858 of record NW_012101587.1, on the reverse strand, counting down.
GAGCACGCACAGCCTGGCCGTTTGCCCACTTTAGGGTTATTACGATCATGACTGCCTCCTAAGTAGGATGGATTTCCCCAGGAAGAAGCACCTGTCCTGCTGCTTAGCACCCTGCTGTGTTTGGTATTTGGGTTTGGGAACGGAAGCTAGAAACAGCTGAGTTTTTTCACATAAGGATAAAGGTTGGAACTCATGAGAAGACCAAGGAAGCGAGAGGCTGGAAAGATGGCGGAGGCCCCAGGTGTGCACCATTCCCTCTCCCGAGGGCCTCCAGATCCGAAGGCAGGCCCATGACATATTGGATGCTTCTAGGTGTGCTGGTTTTTTTTCTTGCTGGGTGGGGGCTGTAGGAAGGGACTGGGGTCTATTTCAACTTAGTATGGTTAAGAAGCAGCCCTTGTGCATCAGGAAGCCAAGAAGGCAAGTTGAGCTTCCTGGACTCTCATGGGTGTCCTGGGGGGAACCTGGGACCCAGGTTCCATGCCACGGAATTAGTGAACATTCCAGCCAGTGTTGCCCGGAGCCAAAGGGGAAGGCAGCGGCCTGTGGCCTGGCTTCTCAGTTGCACTTCTATAGAGCGGGCTCACATGGGGCTCAGGGGCTTTGAGTATTAAAAAGTGAAAGAATATAGGGGCTCAGGTGAAGACAGCAAGTTTCTCCCATGAAAAACCTTCACTCTGCTCATGCCTCCAGAGAAGGAAAGGCAGGGCCACCAGCCTGTGCCCTTTCTACCAATACACGGGGCCCACAGGCTCAGGTTACTCTTCCTCCTCGTCGAGCCCCCATGAAGCATCTAACAGGTGTTTGTTTTAAATACCTCTTTACTGCACTAAAGGAATTGCCTGCCAGACATTTCAAACCTCCAAGAGGGCCCATCCACAGACACATCATCGTTTGGAGGGCCGTGCAGCTCACAAAGAGTGGTGGAACCACTGGGAGGCAGAACACGCCAGGGCGGGAAGCACTGTCACCTCTCTAACCTGGAAACCAGCTGGCTCCACGGGCTAACCCCTTCCCTGTCTTCAATAGCCGCCCCCACCCCATCAACTTCCAGTCCATCATCCCCAGAGGGTCCCTGGCTGTCTTGCTAAAAAACAATGCAGGTTTTGCCAACAAACCCAGTGGATCTCTCACTCCAAATGAACAATCACATTTACAAACCTGCACCATCTGGCCTCAGTCATCGTCCCACCTCCCACTCCATAGCTCCACCCACACCACAAAGCCCCTCCACTGGGCCCTCTCCACAGCCACGGCCCCCTCCCCACTGTTGCCATGCTGTTCCTTCTTCCTTTAATGTTCTTCTCTACTTATTTGCCTGCCAAATTCATTTTTATCATTCCAGATCCAGATGTTAACTCCTCCATGAGGATTTCTTCTCCTACACTTGTTCAAAGACACTCATTTACTAAACCCGTCTGCTAGATGGCCATAATAATTTGTTAAAACTTATATTAGACTTTCAACTTCTACAGTCTGGATACATGTATAGATAGGTAGAGAGAGACAGATTTACATACATACATATTGATTAGCATATGTATATTGACAAATGTATATATAGAGATTAAATATATATATATATATTTCTACCTCTAGACAAGAATGAAGTATGCTTAACTCTGTATCCTCAGCGCTAACTGCAATACCCAGTATGTACTAAGTATGTGGAAATGCTTTGTGAAAGAACAAATTGATATATGGAAGGATGCCATTCAGGTTTATGAACACAACTAAACACGGTTACCCTCCTGTGAAAAGAAGGCATGCAAATCAAGGAAGAAAGTCTGGGAGAAGCCTTCTGGTCTTGAGGGACAGTTTAGCACAATAACTAAGAATACAGGTTATGAAGATTGAATGACTGGGTTTAAATCCTTCTTTCACATTGACTAGCTATTTCCTCCATGCCTCAGTGTCCTCATCTGAACCATGTGGGTGATTGATAATAGCACCTGCCTCCTAGGGTTACCGGGAGGATTAAATGAGCTGATACACGTGGGGAATTTAGGCCCCCATATGTAGACCCTCAAAGCCAAAGCAGTGTGTCCTCTATGCGTGCCCCTGTTATTATTACTTTACTGCCTCTCTCCTGCCTTGATGTTCTAGGAGTTCTCCTTCTCCCAAAGATTCGTAATAATTCAGGTTGGGAGCCTGTGGACATCAAATCTTCAGAAGGAAAGAAGATGAATGCCAGAGTTTTTTTTTTTTTTTTTTTTTAAATGAATAGAGGTCCTGGATTTATTTTCTTCCTGAGTCATTGCCCTGGGAGGATGACAAATAGGAAGCAAAGCCATTTTAAGACATGGCACTGCAGAGCTTGGGGTAGCTCAGTCCCATTTGGCCTCAGTAACTGGAGTTTTCCCATGAAAGCAGTCAATTTGAGAACAAGAATGTTCATTCATTCTAGAAAATGTATTGAGTACATACTCCAGACCGTGCAATGGTCTTATACACCACACCCTGCTCCACACCTCCAGGCCATGAGTGCATAGTCTAGGCCATGCTTCACATCAGGCCATGAGTGCATAGTCTACACTATGCTTCAAATCAGATGATGAGCACATAGTCTATACCATGCTTCAAATCAGATGATGAGCACATAGTCTACACCATGCTCCATGCCAGGCCATGAGTGCACAGCCTACACCATGCTTCAAACTAGATGATAAGCACATAGTCTACACAATGGTCCATACCAGGCCATGAGTACATAGTCTAGGTCATGCTTCACACCATGCCATGAGCACATAGTCTACACCATGCTTCAAATCAGATGATGAGCGCATAGTCTAACACCGTGCTCCATACCAGACCATAAGCACATAGTCTAGGCCATGCTCCATACCAGGCCATGAGTGCACAGCCTATACCATGCTTCAGACTAGATGATAATCACATATTCTACACCATGTTCCATACCAGGCCATGAGTACATAATCTAGGCCACGCTCCACATCAGACCATGAGCCTATAGTCTACACCCTGCTTCATATCATATGATGAGCACATAATCTACACCATGCTGCACACCCAACAATGTGCTACATTTGGAGACACACAGGTGAACAAAATGGCACCCCGATCTTCTAGAGCTTAGTCTAGCAAAGGAGAATATTCACGTTTGTATTAAATACCATAAGGAAAATACTCCACGCACAATGAGGATCTACAGCAGAGTGACCTTCCCTAGGATTAAGAGTCAGAGAAGGTTTTCTGCAGGTGACGCGTGGGCAGAAACCTGACAGCTGGGAAGGAGTTAGCCAGGATAAAAAGGGAAGGTGCTTTCTCCAGGGGAGTCAGAATTAGCACAGGTGCTGGAAGTCAGGGAGCTTGCACAGACGCTTCCGGGACGTTTGTGTACAATGGAGAAAGCAGGCCAAGGGAATGCAGGCCATGTGGAAGATTTTTTTTCCTTCTCCTAAGAATAATGGGAAATGACTGAAAAGTTAAGCAAAGTTAGGACTGCTTTCCTTCACAGAATGGAAGAAATGGTGGAGAAAATCACCTCTGTGGCCCCATGGGAAAATCAAGACTACATTAGAGGTACCGGATAATTGATGTTACCCAAAACCAAAGAATTCTGGATGGAGCTTACATTGAGTGTGAAACAACCTGATGAAAGAGAAAACTGTGACAGGGCTTCCCATCACATTCATCACCCTCTTTGGTACTTCGAACTTGGATTCCGTGTACTCTCTGAAGGTCAATGTGACCCCTCGCCTGCGAGGTACTGGAAGCCCCTCGTCATCTGTGGTGAGCTGCACCGCTGTCCAGTTTAGTTTAACTGCTGATAAGGGATCATTTTTCTTTTGGAAGCTTCTCATTTTAGTTATTCCAATCAAATATATCATCCTTTGCTTACTTTGGAGGTTATCTCTGTCTACTAGAGTGTCATTAATTACTGCTCACTGAATTTTTATTAATAAATGCTCACTATGGTTCATCTTTCTTACTCAAACACATTTAATTTGTGTTTGCAGGAAGTTTGCTCTGCTTGCTGTCACTGTGGTTTGCTCTACTGTGGATTAAAGCCACCTATTTATTTATTTCCTCCATTAGCCACCTGGGAGCAGGCTAAAGAGTAAGCAACTAGAAGAAAAAAATACCTTCTACACCATTATGTTTTCCATTTTTCTGCCATTTTCTTATTCCCCCTTCATTCATCACTTATTCTGCCTTTCAAAATACCCATGTTCACTGACCCCAACAGCGAAATAACTTCATAAACTTTCATCTATTTTCTGAAGCTTCCTCCCACACGCCTACCGTGGAATCATTCGCCACCAAGCCACCTCCTCCACAGACATTTTCAGAACAAATGAATACACACAGCCTTTTTTTTTTTTTTTTTTTTTGGTTGTTTGCTTTTTTGGCCTAGACAGACCACAGATCCCTAAATAGAAGTAAGAAAATATATTCACTAAAGAACATCAAAATCAAGATACATCACGTACCATGTAAAGCTGGCCACTAAATTGAGCAGTAATTTTACCACAAACCGAAATGATGAATATGTTTTTCAAATGAAAAACTCCTGACAGAAAGGCTATAAAAATCACGTTACTATTGTTACATATTCATGTGACTAGAAATGCATCAATAAAGAGACATTCAAGAGGCCATCTATTCTTTACATATGGAGACCATATGTCTCAAGTTTTCTGGGAAAGAAATATTATGTCCTGTGTACCCATATGCACAGTCATCCTTGCTGGGCCATGTGTCCCAAATTTGCCTGAGAAAATATGGCCACTATAGCTAACATAAACAGTTACTGCAAAACCCAAGCAATGTAGCTGGTGACGCGTGTAACTCCAGTCACTGCAGCAGGGGGTTTTGAGAGAAAAGAAGGCACAGGAAGCAGCTCCAGGGTGAAAGGATAGCGTCTCTTATAATTATCACAGGATATGGAAGAGCAAACCGTACATTTTTTAAACTTTTCAAAGGTAGTGGTGCAGAAAGGAAACAATTTGAAGCAATCATAGGCATGTTGCAGCAAAAATGTTTTGTAGCCAGCATTTTCAAAAACATTTGCATTGGAGGAAAGCTCACCCTGGCATTGTGGAATTAGCAATTAAAGAACAGAAATAGCTAGACCATTATAAATGAAGTTAATGTAGACTTTAAAGACTGAACACTGAGAGTGGCAGACACAGGCAGCATGGAGTGACTTGGGTGGGTGCAGCACTGAGACTGGCAATTCTGATGATCTATACACATGATCAGGAGTGACCTGGGACAAATGGACAAGAATGGGCTTTTTCCTAGCTACACTGGAGATGACAGGACTGCCTGTTAATATCAAGTTCTGCTGTGAGTTTATCTGACCATCATTTCTTTGATAGCATGTGTATTTATGTCTAAATTAACCATTGGGTCAAGTACTGATAATTCTCTTTAATACCGTTAGAGTAGGAAAGGGAGAAGGAATGGATGGAGGTGGCTTTACGGCAACAAAGGTTTACTGAACAAAGATTTGTGGAGGGGGGACATCAGGTAGCACCAGAGCCCACACCCACTTACAGACTGGGGTAATTGTAGTTCTGGGAGGGAAAGGTTGGGCTTGTTGGGAAATGGGGTGGGCAGTGTGGTTAGCTGATGATAAGGGAGGAATTTCCTGGGGTCAGGCGGTTAGGCCTGGGACTTGTCTGGAAAGTGCCTGAGCCCTATGACCTGAGCCCTAGTGGAATTTTCCACACTGACCAGGGTTTACAAAATGGTGCGGCTTGGACTAACAAATACATTCATAAGAAATTAAAGTTAAAAGTTTAGCTTCCGAAATCGTCTGCTCTGCTTCAAGACCCAGCTTCACCAACTATGAAGTGTTACTTAGACTCATTAAGCTTCAGTTTCCTCATCTATGAAATGGAAAAGAATTCCAGTAGCTATCTATGAAATAAAGAATTCAACCTCGCCCAAAGAGAAATCTGGTCTTTTCTTTTGGTTCCTGGGAGGTGCTCTCTAAGCATTTGGAAAGCCTTAGCATCTTAGTGTCCTGATAAACGTGTCTTAGTTTAGCTGGGTGTGTTCGGCCACCCCAGTCTAACAATGTGATTTAGGAAGAGGGTTCGGGTCACATGTATCATCAGTTCAACCTCAGAGGATCTAGAAGCTGAGGTCAGGCATGTCTACATGACCAATCCCCAACAAAAACTCTAGACACCAAGGGTTGCGTAGCTTCCCTGGCTGGCAACATTCTGTGTGTTTTGTCACACGTCACTGATGGGAGAAGTTAGTACTATGACTCTACTGGGAGGAGCAACTGGAAGTTCCAGGTTTTGAACCTTCCTAGATCTGCCCCATGTGCCTCTTCCCCTGGCTGATTTTAATCCTTTTGTTGTAATAAACTATAAACATGAGTATAATATCTTTTAGTGAGTTTGTGAGCCCTTCTAGCAAAATACCAAAACTGAGGATTTTCTCAAGGACCCCCAAATCTGCAATTGGTGTCAGAAGTGAGAGTGGTCTTAGGGACTGTTCCCTGACTTGACACTACCTCATTCATCTGTTGTGAGGCTTAAGAGACAACCCATGTAAAGTGCCAAATGCGCTGCCTGCCACCTGTTGAGTGTGCATAATAAACGTTGCTGCTGCTGCTGCTGCTGTTACTGTTGTTGTTGCTAAAATCTTGAATTAGGAAATCTATAAGTGTTGTTAAGGAAAGTTGTCTTAAAGGAGTTGGACCCAAGCAGTATGTCAGATCAGCATTCTCCTCCAGCAGAGAGACACATAGCACCTCAGGGACACTATAAAAAAGAAGAGGGCCTTAATGTAGTCCCACCTACTTTCAACCATGACCCACTCTGACTTTTAATATTGGCATTCTTCATAAGATTTCCCTGGAAGAAAGCATTCCATATGTAAAAATTACTATGAAAACCACTCTCCTAAGCTGAGTCTACAGAATCCTGCCTGGATGAAACCTTGGTTCTGCACAGCCAAATTTTTTAAGCTAGTGTTGGTGCATATAAACAAGAAAACCTTATAAGTAAAGATACATTCAATAAACTACAAGTTATAGTTTTGTTTCTCAAAAGCTTCATTTCCTTTGAACAGAAACAAATCAATTCCACTTGGCGAATCTGGCACCCCAATAGTGAACACTTTGCTGCAGTTTGAATTATGACCCAAAGATAGGGCAGTCGTGTGAACTGGCCTGGTGGTTTAGGAAGCCTCTCTCTCCTCCTACCAATTCCCTATAGAGAGTGCAAAGGAATTTTAATGTGAAAGTGAGTGAAGTAAAATGTACTTGTTAAATCTGCTGAATCAACAAACCTAGGACATTACAGGACAAATGAAAAATACCCTTTTTCATTATCTTGCACTGATTCCCTCTGAAATCATGGATGGTAAATGATCACACACACACACAGTCACACACACAATCATACCATAAGACACAAGTGCGCTAGGATCTTTGCCTTGGTGGTGGAGGTCAGAAAACATGAGGTTGTGAAACATTCATGAATCATGCTGGGCTGAGAGTTCCTTGCTGCTAAATTCAGGATGTTCTACAAAAATCCCTCTGACCCGAGTTGACCCGGATAACCTTTAGATGAAACTCACAGGCATCTGACAAAATGGAGCATTTTGCAGGTGACCTTGGAAAAACACAAGCATACTGAAGGAAAGGCACAGCTATCCACATTTTCAGCTACATCAAAAGAAATGCTACTAATCAAATATGTGTACTTAGGGGGAACATTTTTCCATCGTTTAAACACTGAACTTGGAACAGTTTCAGATAGAAAGACTGGTACTTCTGTAGTTAGAATACCGGTCACAAGGAACATGCAGTCAAAAACTCCATAGTCAAATACATTTGAGAAATGGCCTACTGTATACATTATTTTCTTGGAAGGCCATCATGCATGAGGAGTTCAGCTCCTGTCCAGATTCCTGTGTGTGATTTTTTCAGGTGTGACTGTAGACAATTACAAAGGTTTACCTGGCAGACCCACGAGGGAAACCACCCTCCCAACAGGGGACCTGGTGCACGCGGTGTCTTACCTTTTCTTGGGGTAGCTGCAGGCCAGGCCAGTCATGCACTTACACATATCTGCACTTCTAGCCCAGGTACCTGCATGCCAAGCCTTCTTTGTCGGGGGCCTACCCAGAGGCACCCTCAGGCCCCTCTAGGTGACCTCCCTGTGGAGAGAGAGGAGCGGGAATCTTGAAACTATTTCTCCACATTGACTCAGTACTTGATTCTTTTCCAGTTCTAGCACTTTTCCAACCCTCCCACATCCTGGCTCCCAGTGCATAAAACTGCCAGAGCCTTTTCTGTTCAGGGCTCCCTCAGCAATGGGATACCCCCCACCCTCCAGGTCTGTGCTGATTCACCTGACCTTCGACCTTGTGCCATTCCATGGGGAAAAACGGGGCAGGGATTGGTCGGCGCTTCCTCACATTCAGCCCCTTGATTGTGCCATTGTTGCAGGAAGGGATTAAAGGCTGCGCGGTGCCTTTCCTTTTAGCTTATTGACTTCATCAACTACTCCAACACCTGGCAGCTCAGCTGGGCCCCTGGCAATGCATGTAAGAGCTTTCGAGCCTCCAAGAAATCTTGTCGTCAAGAAATATACTTAACCAGGCATCTTACCAACCTATTTGACACCGGAAACTTCTGTTATATAACTTCTACCAATAATGCCCTTTGTGAAATACAGAATTTTACTATAAACTCTGAGATAAGAAAGTGACTGCCCTATAAATTGCTGCAGGTCAGTACAGGCCACATAGAGACATCAGGGAAAATGAGCAAAAATGCATATCAGAAAATAGGAACTGCCTAACACAGCTCTGGCTATGTATTTCATAAGCAACTTAACATGAAAGGATGTGAGTTTAACACCAGAACCACATTGACGTTAACCGCCTTTGGAAATCACCAGCATCAGCACTATTCCCAAGTGTACTCTTCATGAATGCTATACTCAAAGTACAGATTCATACTTATTGAGAAACACTTAATTGGTTTGTATAAAGGACTGAGATTCTACAGCAGATCTAACTAGTTCTAGGGTAGAATAATTAGTAGTGTAATTGGCAATCACAGTAGATCAACCAGGTTACCTGCCCCTTTCCAGAACACAGAGCCAAGGAGGACTCTACCTGGTGGTCATGCTGCCTCCTTTCCATCACACAAGAAAGCCCGAGAGGACCACAATGTGCAACAAAATGCAGTGCACCTTGAAATTTGATTGACACCTGTCAGTTGACTCCCTCTCATCCATCACTGTGTTGGGTGCTAGAAGGGGTTTATGTGGAAGCTGCAGACCCTGTAACAGAGGAGCAGAAAGTCCTAGCAGAGATACAAAGCACACCGACGTGACAATGCCAAAACACATGAACAGGAAGAAGACAGCCAAGAGCCCAGCGGATAGCACCAACACGAGCTCCAGTTCAGAGAGGTAGACGTCATCATAAGCTGGAATGTGTTTACAAAACAATGTCCTCATGACTTCAACCCCCTGGAGAATGGGAACTGCAAGGAACGGTGACAGGAAGGACTCTGTGTATTTAGCCCTGAGACTGTTTCTGTAATCTGACATCCCAGTGGGATGTAACAGGATATAGAATCATCACCTTTCAGAAAAGATCCACGTGCTGAGTCCCCGCACTGCAGTACTGAGAGCAATTGGAGAAGGGATAAAAGTGAGTCATTAAAATGACAGCATAAGAGATTTAGTAGCAACCACATAAAAGGCAAGATAAAAGTTTATTGAGACTATTAAACTTCATGGTGAGAGCAGAAAAGGAAGCTGGAAAGAGATGGAGCTGATAACAAGGGACTAAGAAGGAGGCACCTATGCTCACTGGCTGAGATCAAGACACAGGTGGGAGGGTGGCAAAAGCTTCTTTCCAAGTTGGAATAGAAAGAAACGAGTCATTATCAGAGCATCACATGGTGTAATGAGGAACCATATGTCTTGCAGCAACTGATCCAGATAAATTTTAAGTTGGAAAATCGACTAACTTTGTTATCAAGTACCTGTTGAGGGCATACTACAGATGCATGTGTTGACATGGGAGAGAGGGTGTGTTCAAAAAATGTCTCAAAAAACAAACTTCTGCTATAATTTTCATTGAATCGGTAATTCCTCCTAGCTAGTTTTTTTGTTTTTTGTTTTCTGTTTTTTTTTTTTTTGAGACAGTTTCTCTCTTGTCGCCCAGGCTGGAGTGCAATGGTGCAATCTCAGCCCACTGCAACCTCTGCTTCTCAGGTTCAAGTGATTCTCCTGTCTCAGCCTCCCAAGGAATTACAGGTGCCCGCTACCACACCTGGCTAATTTTTGTATTTTTAGTATTGACAGGGTTTCACTGTGTTGGACAGGCTGATCTCAAACTCCTGACCTCAGGTGATCCGCCAACCTTGGCCTCCCAAAGTGCTGGGATTACAGGCATGCGCCACCACACCCAGCCCAAATTTCTCAGAATACAATGCTGCCATGCTCCTGTTGGTTGCAGACACAAGTGTTCTCAAATGCATTCTCTACAATTAAGGTGAAAATTAAATACTCCTAGGAAATAAAAGACTAAAATATGCTCTCCACAAACTCAGAGCGGTGCTTAGCCTCAGTCCTTGAATTGCTGAGAAAGTTGCTAAATGCGTAGTCAATGCTTTTTAAAACCTTTCCCCGCCCCAATCCGGGGGGTTATTATTGTAACAATAACTATAAAGGCCTTAAGTTCCTCAGAGGAATTTTATATAGGCAAGGAGAAAATACAAGCAGCCTGCATGATGCTTTCAGCACTGTAAATGGCCTCGGCAGCAGTGGGGCAGTCTGAGAACCCGTGTTTCATGCTTATGCACCAGTGAAGTGTCTGGCCCTGAGTGGGCCCTGGGGTTTGTTTTATAGCTGAGAAGGTGACGCTGCCTACTTATTGGAAACCCTGCACTCAGGGCTGCCCAGCATGCACGACCTTGAAGTTGACTTCTGAATCTAGCAGACTTTTGAGCAAAAATGCAAAAATGCATCAGACAGTGGCCTCTTTCCAAAGTAGAACCACATCAAGTGTGCATGGGAGACAGCAGGATGTGCCTTAGAGCAAGGCTGAACCAGATTTGAATCCCAGCTCTGCTGCTCAGTGATTATCCAACCTCACTAAGTTTATCCAAACTTCCCCAGTAGAACAGACATAAAATCGGCTCTCTAGGGTTGTTCTGAAGATGAAATGAGATAATATATTGATTCATTATTCATTGACCCATATTTATTGAGTGTCTCCCATGTGACAGGAGCTGTTTTAGACACTAGAGATGCAGCAGGGATCAAGAGCAGAGTTAATTTGAAGCTTCTGCCCCCCCAGGACCCCGTCTCCATGTTCAGGGTCTTCTTCTGCAAGAGGTGACACTGGGCCTGCCTCCCTACTGGCCTCACCTCCCCCCAAGAGTGACTAGCAGATTATTTGATGTGTGAACTCAGAGGAAGCAGCTGACCCTGGGTGCGGTCCTTTCTGTCTGTGAGCTCTTGGGGCTGATTCTGCTCCTGCTGTGAGGAGCAGACCAGCAGATGGGGTTCAGTGCACTGGGAGGGGACATCAGAGCTCTGGTGGAGCCCTAGGTAAAACCACATTCCAAATTGCACTGGAGCTGTTAAATGCTGATATTTTAATCCTTCTGTTTGGGAGAAGTGTGATCAATTACCACTTTCAAAAACCCAATCTAAGCAAAGGTATCTGCTCTTATAGGGCTTGTGTTTCAGTAGGATGAAGGAGAAATTAACATGCAAAGAAATACAGTGAACATGGATGTCTTAGAAGGTGATAGCTCCCATAAGGAAAAAAAACAGGGATGACGAGCAATGGAAATGAAGGCTAACATTTTGAATGGATAAAGCATCTGATCCAGTATAGACACTGAATACATTGAAATACTTCTTTCCCTGTAAACCAACAGTAAATGTGGGTAAGATTCCTTAAACAGGTGTTTCTGGATTTTGCAGTATTAGAGGGTTAGTATTTTGAACCTCAGTTACCGTTAGACAACAGGTGTGCACAGGTGTATGTCAATCAGATTCTAGTCGAGGTATATCTGCATAACAAGTAGTTCCATTACAGGTAGACAGGCATGAGCGAGGCATGAGAGAGCTCCCCCCAACCCACTGGAAGTGTCGGGTGATGGTTAGACAATGAATGCATTGCCTAATGCATTCATTGTATTAGGTGATAATGATAAACTGGGGTTTATCACCCCACTGATAAACTGGGGTGCCAGGGAGAGACCATTTCCTGATGGTCCACACCTATTAACATTAAAGTGTTAATTAAAGGCAGACCCCAGGGAGAACAACTTCCTGGGCATGCACATTAAAAAAACCATAATGGTGAAGTGTGACCTTCTGGGGACACTCCACCAGAAAAGGGAAGGAAGCCTCGGATGGGCATGCAACTCCCTAACTGCACTGAGTGTGCTCAGTTCCCAAGGGAAGGAGGGAACTGTGCGTCGTGTGGGCATCCCACCCTAAGGGGAGCATCATGGGAAAGGCGCCATCTTTTAAAGTCCCAGGATGAAGGTAAAGGCCTCCTTGATTTTCTCTCTCTCTGTCTCTCTGACCTACAGGTGCCCCCTTGGGTATCTTCCAAGGGAATTTTCCTTTTTTTCCTGTTCTAAAGTCTTTTTAAATAAACTTTCACTCCTGCTCTGACACTAGCCCCAGTATCTTTTTCTGCTTTATGCCCCTCAGTCAAATTCTTTCTTCTGAGGAGGCAAGGGCTGAAGATGCTGCAGACCCACATGACTATGCCACCGGTAACTTGGGGTAACTCGGATCTCTTCCACCATTCACAGTTCCGGTCATTCATTCCTTCATTCACTCCACAAATATTCATGTGATTTGTAAGCAAATCAGGGACTGAGTCTAAGTTGCCCACTTAGACTCAGTCCCTGATGCATTAGTCTCCCGTTGCTGCTGTAACAAACCCCAAAATCTTAGTGGCTTAAATAACACAAACGTGTTGTCTTACAGTCCTGGAGGCTCAAAGTTCAGTGCAAGTCTCGGAGGGTGACTTTCAAAGTCTCAGCAAGTCTGCATGCCTTTCTAGAGGCTCTAGGAGAGAATCCAGTTCTCACCTGTTTCAGCTTCTAGAAGTTGCCTATACTCCTTGGCTTATGGCCCCTTCCCCCACCTTCAACGCCAGCCACAGTGGGTCGAGTCCTCACAGTGCATCATTCTGATGTCCTCTTTTGCCTTCCTTTCCCTCTTTAACAGTGCTTATGAGTACCTTGGCTCCACCCAGATAACCCAAAATAGTCTCTGCACTTCGAGGTCCTTAACCTAATCTCACATGTGAAATCCTTTTTGCTACATAAAGGAAATCGACTCACAGATTCCAGGGATTAGGACAAGGCTGTCTTTGAGGGGATATTATTCTGCCCATCCCACTCTGTGTCCCGGAACTTTATGTGAGTGGGGAATCTGCTACCTGACATTTCAGGCTGACATTGTCCTGCCTTTGTCCCTTTAACCTGACACCACCAGAAGAGGCTCGAACCTTTATGCAGCTCTGCTTAGAGGAGACCAAGACGTGTTTTCTCTTAGGAAGGGAAGGGAGAGCAGAGCTGCTCGTTTGACTGTTATGAGTGATCTCTCATTTTTGGTAGGAAGAAAGAACAGTAAATTAAAATACAAACCCTGCATCATTACTCTTTATCTACTTGATTACTTAGCATAAACTGACTTTATACCACACAGCAATTTAACCTCAGGATTCTAATTAACATTCATGAATGAACCTTGCATGGTTAATTCATTACATAAAATATTTACTCCTTGAGGTTGTCTTGTTACTTTAATTGTCATGATGTAGATATTATGTTATTGCAGAGTTTTTAGTAAATCATTCATAGTTCTACAGGTTGAGCCAAAGTAATTACCATCAACCCATTTTGTGGCCCTGCGGTTAAGTACTGGAGTAGTGATTTTGTACAACATTTAACTTTTACAATCAGGACAGCCCCTGCTGTCTCATATTTCACAAACAACAAGTGAAGTACCAAGAATAAAATATCATTATTTAACCACAAAACTTTGTGTGGAGATTTAACAAAGCATAACTTAGTCTAAATTCTGAAATCAGCATTAGGGGGAAAATGACCAGGTGATTTTAGATAAGGTGGAGGTGTCTAATGAACTGGAAATGCTATCTCTTTTCCTTATTCCATCAGAACCTGTGCTATGCCAGTCACATTCCCTAAGCTACAAAGAGACCAGTTTGCAAGAGTGGAGAAGCCAGGCTCAGAAACCAGAAAGGTCTAAATTGGAAAAGTGCCCCAACCTGGGGGGAGACATACTATCCAGTGTTTGTCACCTCCTAACGGTGACAAAGATCTTGGCTCAAGTGTCTTCCTATGCAAAATAGTTAGGCAAAAAACTGACAGGCCTCGCCAGCTGCCTCTGGATGCTATTATTCTAAATAGTTTACTGAGAGGCTGTTGGTTGAGTCTTGGTTCTTTACAAAGTGGTTCATGGTTCTGGAGACTGGGACTGAACGCTGGGGGTGTGTTGGTTGCACTACCTCACTCTGCCTTTCTCCTCTCTTTCCTCCCTGCCAAGGTCCAGTTTACTGAGCATCTAAAGAAGATCTAAGGAGAATCAAGGACTCCAAAACATCCCCTGATAAACAGAGCCATTTAGGTGTTTCCGAATTTGCTGTACATTTTTGCATTTAGCCTTCTCTTTCCCCATTCCTTCCTTCATGTATGAGCCCCTGTACTCGTAAACCTGTGTGAATGTATTCATCTTCCTCTTCCCGCCTGAGTTATTGATCTGTGAATCTGCAAGTTTGAATTCTTTTCCTTTTCTCCTAAGGGAACTTTTCCAGACAGAACTTCTGGGTAATCCTTTCTTATTTCTTCAATTCTATTCTTCCTTTCATTACAAACTATTCTATTTCTGGACGATCTCTCTTTTCTAGGATAACTTTCTAGCATCTTCCAATAGTATGTTAATAAGAAATAAATTTCATTTCAACATTACTGACTGTGTCCCCAGAGAAACATAGTAGGATTCATTGGGCATATCACTTGAGAAAAACATTCGTGAATGGCTCTTAAATTAGCCGGAAGAGGCTAGACTCTGCATCAGTAATGACCCCCAAATCTCAGTGATTTAACAGCAGTGAATTTTCACACTCACACAGCATGGAGGAGCACCAGGGCATCTCTCTCTGTGGCTACTCACGATCCAGGTTGCGTTTATCTCAACATGTAGCCACCCGGGCTGCTCCAGCAGGGAGAATAAAGGAACGTGGACAGTTCACTGAAGCTCTTGAGTGCCTCACACTAGAAGTCCCCACATCACTTAGCCTTGTGTCTCATTGCCTGGGACTAGTCCCACGGCCCTGCCTAACAGTAAGAAGCCTGGGAAGTGGAGTCTCCTCCGTGCAGAATGCTGAAGGCAAGCAAGGTTTGGGGCAGCACTGCCATCCACCACCTTCCTAGTAAAGAGGAAAAATGCTGGTGGCCCCAACAGGAGGCAATCCTAACTTTTCTCCAACGTATGGGCTGAAGATTTTACGTGTGTGTGTCCACTGTGGCTGTCAGAGTAAGCCAAGAAGCCCAGCCCCAAGCTGACAACACAAAGAGACAATCAGGTGCTTTGGGCATCAGAAGGGCTGTACACGAACCTGGCAAGCTCCAGAGTGACGTAGGGGTCAGTGGATAGTGTCAAAAGACACAGGGAGGGGAGGGGCAAAAATCAGGATAGGAAGATGCCCCCACTTCCTGTGTTACTCTGGGCATCAGTGGTAAGAAGGATGCTCCACTTGCAAACACCATCAGGTGACTCGACACTCATATTCCTCTTGGTAACTTTAACTTTTTAACAAACCTGTCCTGTGAGTACTGGCAAGGAGTGTGGCAGCTCCTCCTATGTTTCATATTCCCTCAGGAGCTGGAAAGGAGGTGCCACACAGGTGGTATTCTCAGAAGTAAGAATCTGTTTAGCTGTAGACCTTTGAAATAGATCCATTCTACCAAGACAGACCAGGGAGCAGGTAAAGGTTTCACCTCAGGTAATAGCCAGAGCACAGTCACACCAGTGACTAAGCTGATCATTAAAGCAGAGGCCTGGGGAGGTAGCACTTCCCTCCACGTGCCAGCCCCAGTGAGCCATGCCAGCCCCAGTGGGGTTTGCCTGCCCCAGCTCACAGTGCTTCTCTGCTCAGAAGAGCACAGGGCACATTTCTGTTCTTCTGCACCTCCTGCCTCAGGAGGATCTGGTCAGAGGATAGCTAGAAGCTTCTCAGGACAGCCTCCAGTTCACTGGGAAGTAGCACAAAGTAGTGGGAGAGAATTTCCCAGCGAACGCACCACGTGGTACCACCTAACTGTGTCAAAAGTTGAAAGTCCTTTACCTAATCAGATGTGTAATAAAACAAGAATTTCCCTATCAACTGTATAGAACTCTTGCTTCTAACATGAGGAGCAGAAAACCGAGGGCAGCTGTCTGCATTGCATTGACTTGGTTGGGTGCCTGCTGGATTAGAACACGCCAGGGCAGGACTTGAGAAACCATGGCAGGGTGGCTGGGACACTGTTAGACCCACCCAAGATTGGTGTCTTCTGGCTCATGCAGCCGCCCTGAGCCAATCAACTATGGCCACACTAACAGCTGGGGTTGCCCATATCACAAACCAACAGTTGCAAAAATAGCACAAAATATCTTTAAGAAACCAATAACCATTAAAAAGTCATTTTGTATGTGATAGCTTCTGAAACATGATGTGTTCAACCTTGATCCACCCAACAAACTGAGAATCTGGAAGTGCATTAGGTACACCTAATCCAGGGTGTTATGAACCTTGGAAGGAGATGACCATACAGACAGCATGTTGCCTGCCCTCAGGGAGTTCTGCACCTGTGATTTTACCAACTGAATAATTTTCTATTCACTAATGAGATGAGATAGCTATAAATTCACATTCATGCACCTTACTAACTGGTAAATCTACCAACAGCATTCTTATTAAAATAATCTGTCTCTATTACTGTCAAGATACATTAAGATGATAATTAATCTCCAAAGTATTATTTCTCAGATACTATCCTAAGAAAGGACAGATCGATCATCATTTCTGCCAAGACACAATTTCTTGCTACCTATACATCCCTCCCTATTCTCCTATGTGGATCCATTCCCAAGGTCCACATCAAATCCTGTCTCTTCTCTAATGCCTTCTCAGACCAGCGCAAATGCTCTTGTTTTCTGAACTGACAGCATAGACTCCTTGTGTAATTAATTTACTCATCATCCTTTCATGTAATTTGATCTTACCATGACCATTGGAGCATAAACTTCTTAATGGCAAAAGTTTCTATCCATTGTATCTAGCATAATATTTTATGAAGAGTAATGTTTAAAAAGTAGTTGTTAGTTGATTGAACTAATTAAAAGGAATGCGGGGCCATCAGCAATAGTATATGACAATAACAGGATGGAGCTAGAGAGACTCCTCAGTCTTAGCTTGGCACCTTACCACTGGTTTGACCTTGGGCAACTTCACCCTTTTCAATGTTGGCTTCTATATCTATAAAAAGGAAATAATAATGCCTGTGTAATGGGCGATTTTGAAGACTACATAGATAGTAACATTTTTGAAGATACTACTAGTTAGCTACTCAACACTGATTCTCTCCTTTCTTATTAGCAAAAATTCTAGTTTTGTTTAACTTGACAAAATATTCACAATACTCACCCTCACCGACTCAGTTCTAGCCAGTGAGGCAGATGCAAAGCTTTGCTAAGTATTTCAGATTTTTTTTCATGAGATAGACCCTGCTTCTTTCTTCTTCCTCCTCCTCTTTGTCCCCATTCTACTCCTTTTTTCTTTCCTCTTACTCCTGTTCATCTTTGTCTTTGCATTCATCTTTATTTTCTTATTTTCCTGCCCAAAATGTGGGTGTGAGGTTGGAGGAAGTGCCTCTATCTCGTGTCCATGAGAGGAAAATTATCATTAATTCAACAGACATTACTGAGAGCCTACAATGTTCTCAGCATCTCAGGGCACAAGACAAAGCCAGAACTCACATTCTCGTGGGACATGGGTAGCAATAAGCAAATATACTAGGTAAATGATACAGTATGCTAGATCCTCATAAATGCTGCACGGGCAAGGGAGCAGGAAAAAAAGACTGGCTGCTGTGGGGTCAGTAACAATTATAAGTAGTGTGGGAAGCATGGACCTTCCACCTCGGAGGTGATTTTTGAGCACAGACTTAAAGGAGATGAGGAAGGGAGCCAGGCCATTGCTCAAGGGAAGCGCCCCAGCAGAGGGTACAGTCAGTTCCCTGAGGTGACCCTAAAAGGGTGGGTGGTATTTCTAGGAACATCAAGGAGGCACTTGGGAAGGCAGTGGGGTCAGAGGGTACAAGGAACAGCCCTCGTGAGGGATGAGCCACTGGAAGAACCCTGGCTTTTTCATCAAGTGGAATGAAGAGCCCCTGAAGGGTGAGCAAAGGGGTGACATTTCTGACTAATGTTTCCAGAAGGTCATTCCAGCTACTCCATGTGAAGGAACTATAGGGTGGCATGAGTAAAAAGAAGGCTTTTGCAATATCCAGAGAAAATTATGACTGACTGGGCCAAGGTGGTGACAATAGAGAAAATAAGACGTGCTTTGACTATGGATATATCTTGAAAGTAAAATCAGCAGGATTTCCTAAGAGATTGGATATGGACTATGAGAGACAGATGAGAAGAACAGTCCTTCTGAAGCGAGGGCCTGAAGAGCTGTGAGGATAACACACGCTGGGGAAGCAGCTTTTGGTGGGAAAGGTTAAGGGTTTCATTCTTGAAATGTTGGGAATTAGACGTCTATTAAACATCCAAAGTGCGCTGCCGCATGGGCAGTCAGAATTCAGCCATCTTGCCTGTGCAGCAGAATCCCCCGCAGGGCTTGTTAAAACACACAGGCTGGTCCCACCTCCAGAGTTTCTGATTCTTTCATTCTGGGGCAGGACATAAGAACTTGCATTTCTAACCAGTTTTGAAGTGATGATGCTGCGGCTGGTCCAGAGACCATGTCTTGAAACACACTGACAGCAATAGATGGGAAGGCCATGCATATGGGTGCACCTGGACAGACGTGAAAGAGGAAGTGCGTGCAGGTGATTTTTAGAGTTATTCAGTTATCTAAGTGAAGCAAAAAGCAAGGTCATTAGCTAATAGTGAGTAGGGGCACAGGGTGTGAGAATTTGTGGAGGCCGGGCACAGTGGCTCACATCTGTAATCCCAGCACTTTGAGAGGCTAAGGCAAGAGGATCGCTTGAGCCCTGGAGTTTGAGATTAGCCTGGGCAACATAGTAAGACCCCATCCCTACAAAAACAAAATTATTTAATTAGCCAGGTGTGGTGGCACATACCTGTAGTCCCAGCTACTTAGGAGGTTGAGGTGGGAGGATCAATTGAACCCGAGAGGTTGAGGATGTGGTGAGCCATGATGCCACCACTACAGGGACACCCTGGCAACAGAGTAAGACCCTGTCAAGAAAGGAACGAAAGGAAAGGAAAGGAAAGGAAAGGAAAGGAAAGGAAAGGAAAGGAAAGGAAAGGAAAGGAAAGGAAAGGAAAGGAAAGGAAAGGGAGAGAGAGGAAGGAAGGAAGGAAGGAAGGAAGGAAAGAAGGAAGGAAGGAAAAGAAAGAGAAAGAAAGAGAGAAAGAGAGGAGGAAAGGAAAAGAAAAGAAAGAAGATAGAAGAGAAAGTAGGAGGTGTGAAATAAACTGAAGCCACATGATAAAGGTGGTAGAACAGTTAGGGGTCTGAGGCTTTAATGTCTTTGCAGAGCCACCAAGCCAGGCTGTAGCTACCTAACTGGATTTCTTGTTCATGCGGAAAACACCTTATTTGGTTAAGCCACTTACCTATCTACTGCACATAGACCAGTGAAATACTTCACTCATGCTGCCATTGGAGCTCTCAGTGCAGTGCCTGTGAGTGCCACATGTGGAGCAGGCAGTGCTCAGTAATATTTTGTTGTGGTGGTCTTTAATGCTGTTAATACTGACCACTACAGAAGAACAGTATTACAATGGTTCTAAACAAAGGCAAACCACTTGATAGAAATATGAAGGATCTAAGATTTTTCCCTACTTGAAAACAGTACGTGAACCTGTTACTATTTCATGGGTGATGACAAAAGACACGAGTCTCCTGGGTCAGAGACAAAGGACTTTATTATTCATGGCAATAGCATTTCCCAGAGCTTCATGTTCTCATTGGCTCCCCTTGCCCCAGCATCTCAAGCTGCTGAAACAACAAGCATAGATAAAGGGCTGCACACAGAGTCTTTGCATTACAGGAAAGGAACGCAGGGCCCAGCATTTTTTAATCACTATAGCAAACACCCTAACCAGCAGCCAGAAAGCCAATGCCCTCCCCCTCGGGAGCAAGCAATGCTGTGGTTGTGCTGCTATGGTCTCCCTCACCTCCTGTGTGTCTAGCTCCAGAAATTAGACAGCTAAGCGTTGCAATCCAGCACACTCAGCACAAATCCAAACTGCAATTATGGGATTTTTTTATGGAACCAAGGTTGAAAGTGTACAATGTTAATATATTGACCCAAGATTTACACATCTTCAGGAGACTGTCAGAGCTATGGCCAATTATCTTGCTGCCCATGAATGCCTAGGACCCAGATCTTTCACTGCCTTTGAATTATCTGCATCACTCACTAAACTTGTATCACAGCCAAGTGCTTTCCTTTTAGAAAAAACTAAGACACTTTTGCTGAGTCAAGACATACTAAATGTGTCATTAGATGCTCATAAAGTACAACTTCCTCCTGGTTATTTATTAAGACTCCTGAGAAAAGTATACAATGTTATGGGCTATTACAACCAGTGTAAAGTCTCATTGACGCTTGGAAATAACACGTACAGTCAGCTTTAAAACTTAGAAATAAACACAATTGAGTTCACAGTGCTGAATCATAAGAGAAATCCCATGAAGCTTTCTAGTATTTGGCCACACTAAAATGTACCGTATTTTCAAGAAATATTTCCTAAGCCACATGGAAAAGATTGAAAGTTTCCATAAATGAAGTGTGATAGAGCATTGTCTTCTATTCTTAAACATACTTGGTACATGAAAAATACTTTTGTAAATGAAAAGCATAAAAATGTAAATATGCATGGCAACCTATAAGACGAAAATAGCATTTGGGGCAAGAACTAAAGGAATACTATCATGGAGATGCAGTAGTGGGTGTACAAATCAGAATTCAACCAGAGAAGAAAAACCAGTAGGAAAAAATATGTATCCTGCTAGTATGTATTTGTTACGTCTACATATAACAAAGTATTGACTTAGTTATGAGAACTGGCTAGGAAGCCTGAAGTCCACAGGACAGGCAGCCAGCAAAATCACACACAGACAGGACCTCATGAACATACTCTGAAGCTTCTTGGCCACAGGCAAGCAGGTAGGAAAGAATACCAGGGCAGGCTGGAGTCCCACAAACACAAGCTCGGAATCTCTGACTTCAGGAAGGACTACCTTTAGAAGACTTCTATCTGATGAGGTCTAACCCTCCCAGGATAATCTATCTTTTGATTAATTCAAAACTAAACTGATAGAAAACTTTAGCTACATCTGCAAAATCCATTCACAACAGCACCCAAGACAGAGTTTGATTGAATAACTGGAAGAAGGTGCATGCTGCTCAATAACCACTTCCCCTTTCATAGCCCATACTAGTTGGAAACATACTAGAGAGGAAATCCCCAGGCCTATGGCTCAGCCTAGCCAAGCTGACCCATCACAGCCCCATCACAGTGTGGAAGGCCCAGGTTCAAAGGCCAGCTCTGCACTACCTCTGTGAATTTGGAAGATGCTTGGATTCCATTACTTCATCCATAACTGAGGATAATAACAAGTCCTTCAGGGCTATTTATGTAACTAGCTCAGTGTATGGTAACATACGAAATGCTCCGTAAGGCATCATCAACACTGTGTGTGTGTGCATATGTGTGTCTGTGTGTGTGAGAGAGAGCACACACACACGTGTGTGCTTTGGAACAAGTATCTCTCTTTTCTTCACTCCAGTTGACTTCCTTGTCATCCTCTGTGATAACTCTTTAATCTTCAAGAATTCTTGCCCTGAACAGTTCATAAAGATACTTAACTTCAATGTGAAAAACTTTTCCAGATGCATTTCTGGCCATGCTTGTGTTTTATTATCCACCCATAACTTGATCTGTTGCAATATGTTCCCTCCACTTAGCTTTTGCTGAAACTCTTCTCTCCATTCAGCCCCTCCAAAGAGAAAATTGACTTTTTGTATTCTTTCACCTCTATGGTCTGAGTAGAAAATTCTAGCAACTCATGAGTTCTTTCAAGACTCACCTTCCAATCAGAATATGTCTGCCTGAGTGAAAAACTTATTAAAAGAGAAAATTTCAACTCACTTCTTTCTTTTCAACGTTTCTAATGATTCTAGATTTGTATCTTTAGGTTCTAGCATTCACATGCTATATAGTACTTATGGTGAGAAGCACGATTGTCCTGGGGGATGATGGTGCACAGGGCAGATCCAAGCTTACAGAGTGTATTAGTCTGTTCTCATACTGCTATAGAGAACTACCTGGGACTGAGTAATTTTTAAAGAAATTAGGTTTAATTGACTCACAGTTCCACAGGCTTAACAGGAAGATGGGAGGCTTCAGGAAACTTACAATCATGATGGAAGGTGAAGGGGAAGCAGGCACATCTTACACGGTGGAGCAGAAAAGAGAGAAAGCAAAGGGGAAAGTGCCACACACTTTCTAAACCATCAGATCTCGTGAGAATTCACTCACTATCATGAGAACAGCAAGGGGGAAATTCACTCTCATGATCCAATCACCTCCCACCAGGCCCCTCCTCCAATTCGACATGAGATTTGTGCAGGAACACAAATCCAAGCCATATTATTCTCCGCCTGGCCCCTCCCAAATCTCCTGTCCTTCTCACATTTCAAAACCAACCATGCTTTCCCAGCAGTTCCCCAAAGTCTTAACTCATTCCAGCATTAACTCAAAAGTCCACAGTCCAGAGTTTCATCTTAGACAAAGTAAGTCCCTTCCACCTATGAGCCTGTAAAATCAACAAGTTAGGCACCTCTAAGATACAATGGGGGTACAGACATTGGGTAAATGCTTTCATTCCAAATGGGAAAAATTGGTCAAAACAAAGGGGCTACAGGCACCATGCAATTCCGAAGCCCAGCCAGGCATTCATTAAATCTTAAAGCTCCAAAATAATCTCCTTTGAAACCATGTCTCACATCCAGGGCACACTTGATACAAGAGGTGGGCTCCCATGGCCTTGGGAAGCTCCACCTCTGTGGCTCTGCACAGTACAACCCCCACAGCTGCTTTCACTGGCTGGTGTTGACTGCCTGTGGCTTTTCCAGGTGCATGGTGCAAGCTGTTAGGGGATCTACCATTCTGGGATCTGGAAGACAGTGGCCCTCTTCTCACAGCTCCACTAGGCAGTGACCCAGTGAAGACTCTGTGTGGGGGCTCCCACCCCACATTTCCCTTCCGCACTGCTCTAGCAGAGGTTCTCCATGAGGGCTCTGCCCCTGCAGCATACTTCTGCCTGGACATTCAGGTAACTCCATACATCCTCTGAAACCTAGGCAGAGGTTCCCAAACCTCAATTCTTGTCTTCTGTGAACCTGCAGGCTCAACACCACATGAAATCCACCAATGCTTGGGGCTTGCACCCTCTGAAACAATGTCCTGAGCTGTACATTGGCCCCTTTCAGCCATGGCTGAAGCTGGAGCAGCTGGGTTGCAGGGCACCTTGTACTGAGGCTGCACAGAACAGCTGGACCCTGGGCCTGCACACAAAACCATTTTTAACTCCTAGGCCTCAGGGACTGTGATGGGAAGGGCTGCTGCAAAGGTCTCTGACATGACCTGGAGACATTTTCTCCATTGTCTTGGCTATTAACATTCAGCTTCTCTTTACATATGCAAATTTCTGCAGCTGGCTTGAATTTCTCCCCAGAAAATGGATTTTCCTTTTCTACCACATGACCAGGCTGCAAATTTTCTAAAGTTTTATGTGCTGCTTCCCTTTTAAACATAAGTTCTAATTTCAGACCATCTCTTTGTGAACATTACTATATGCTGTTAGGAGGAGCCAGGTCATCTCTTAAACTCTTTGCTGCTTAGAAATTTCTTCTGCCAGATACCCTAAATCATCTGTCTCAAGTTCAAAGTACCAAAGATCTCTAGGACAGGGGCAAGTTGCCACCAATCTCTGCTAAAGCATAGCAAGAGTGACTTTACTTCATTCCCCTGTAAGTTCCTCATCTCCATCTGAGATCACCTCACCCTGGACTTCACTGTCCATATCGCTATCAGAATTTTGATCAAAACCACTCAACAAGTCTCTAGGAAGTTCCGAACTTTCCCACATCTTCCTGTCTTCTTCTGAGCCCTCCAAACTGTTCCAACCTCTGCCCATTACCCACTTCCAAAGTCACTTCCATATTTTCAAGTACCTTTATAGCAGTGCCCCACTCCTGGTATCAATTTTCTGTATTTCTCTATTCTCACATTGCTGTATAGAACTACCTAAGACTGGGTAATTCACAAAGAAAAGAGGTTTAATTGATTCACAGTTCCACAGGCTTAACAGGAAATGGATGGGAGGCCTCAGGAAGCTTATAATCATGCAGAAGGTGGAAGGAAAGCTAGCACGTCTTACATGGCAGAGCAGAAAAGAGAGAGAGAGATAGTGAAGGGGGAAGTGCTGCACACTTTTAAACCGTCAGATCTTGTGAGAACTCACTCACTATCATGAGAACAGCATGGGGGAAACTGCCCCCATGATCCAATCACCTCCCACCAGGCCCCTCATCCAAATTCAACATGAGATTTGGGTGGGGACACAAATCTAAACCATATCATGAAGACTTCTCAGGAACATGAGACCCACAGCACTGCCGCAGACAGATGCAGTTCGTGGCACCTCTCTCAGAATCTTTCTGGTGAGTTTTTGAGAACCAGCCCTGATGCTTCTTGCTAAGGTCTTCAGTGACCTTCTGGTCACAACTCTACTACTGAACTTCACTGACTCATCTCACTTCTGTGTAAATGGAACTCCTATATTGAATGACTCTGTTTTTCTGTTCAATCCTTTTGATACTGCAGCATTTAGCACCATCAGTGCCTTTGCCTCCATCCCACCTCTCAAGGGAGCATTGGCCAAGCTCCTAGCCAAAAACACTAGGTCCATGTTTATCCTGGCTCCTCCAGATCATGGCAATTTTGTCACTAGTTGAGTGATCCCTCTGTTTCCCCCGGTGTTCCACACTAGTTAATCCCAGTTTGTTGCTTCAACTGACATATTCACTGTAGCAAACTGTCTGTTAGAATTGCTCAAAGTTTATCACTTTAACTAAAGACCTCACATTAACCAACAAAAATTAGTCGCCTACAGTTCTTCTGGGGGTGTGTGTGTGTATGTGTGTGTGTGTGTGTGTGTTATTTCAGTATTTTCTCTTACTAGAAAGGTGAGGTGCAAAATTGTCCAAGTTGAAAACTACTGCCTTAAGATCATGGAAAACCAATGCACGTGGCTCTGGAAGGAATGGAATTCATGCACCCAGTGCCTGAACTTATGCTAGGTGCTCAATAAATACTGAGTGAATGAATGAATGAGCCTCCTGGGGCCCCTATGGCATATATGTTTGGGGCCTTGATATGGTTTGGCTCTGTGTCCCCACCCAAATCTCATCTCAAATTGTAATCCCCATATGTCAAGGGAGAGACCTGGCAGAAGGTAATTGGATCACGGGGACAGTTTTTTCCATCTTGTTCTCATAGTAGTGAGTTCTCATGAAATCTGCTGGTGACTTTAAAAGCACCAGTCTCTCTTTAGCTCTCTCTCTCTCTCTCTAAAAAATCAGGGGAGATTTTAAAAGTGGCAGTTTCCCCTTAGCTTTCTGTCTCTCCTGCTGCCATGTAAGACTGTAAGACGTACCTTGCTTCCCCTTCACTTTCCGCCATGATTTTAAGTTTCCTGAGACCTCCCGAGCCATGCAGAACTGTGAGTCAATTAAACCTCTTTGCTTTATAAACCACCAGTCTCTGGTTGTTCTTTACGGCAGTGTGAAAATGAACTAATATAGGCTCATCCAGAAGAGCCTGGGCTGCTAATTAAGTTTTAAGGAGCCCAAATGAGAGGTACCAAAGCAATGTAAGAAGTGCAGGAGAAAGCTTGAGAAACTTAAATTTCTTATATGTGGCTTACAGGAATTTTCCCACAGGTTATTTTATTCACTCTTGTACCGACCTGTGAAATGGGTATTACTCTTCCCGTTTCACAGATGAGAAAATGAATTTGTAATAAGGGGAACTTGTAAAGGACAGTGCTATGATCTGAGGGCAGCTTCTGCCTCTCTGCTCGTCTTTCTGAGTGTGTAGTAGAGTTATCTCCCTACAGGATGTCAGTGAGAGCCCTGACCAAGAGAACAGGAAGAGTTGTAAGATCACTGCTAGTTAAGGCAGGGGAAAATATCTTAAATGCAGAATTTTGTCAGAAAAAAATAGCTCCACTGCTCAAAATCTATGTCTCCATAGGTGCTTCCATGCTTTAAATACAAATGTCTCGCAGCAAAGGGCCGCCTGGGGCTGAGTTTGACCTGGGTGACTCACTCAGGTGTTAGCCTTTCCATAGAGAAATTTACATAGAGAGGAAATCCATGTCCATTAGGTCCATCAGGCAGATTTCACGCTCCAGTGTGCTTCACAATTACGACTTATTTTCCCCAATGGACAGGGCTTTATGTGGAGTAAGGAACACAGCAGATTAATTGTGTTAGTTCTTAGGACTAACTAACTAACTAGACTTCAGAATAGAAAAATTTCCAGATTCGTTTCATGCATATGCAGAGGAAAGCTCTCTATGAAGCATGCACCTTCTTGGATCTTACTGGCGAAGCCTGTGAGTGAGTCAAGGAAATCAAGCTTTCTCTGTTCTAAAAGCACAAAATAAGGCACCCCCCAAGCGTGTACTTTCTGTTTACGGTGGCCATGGCACGTCAGTGAAGGGGGATGGTACGTCTTGTTGAAATCACAAAAATACCTGGACACGCTAAAAGGAATCATTGTGATAACAGGAGAAAGTATTTATTTAAAATTGTGTTAAGAGAAAACTGAAATTTCTATTGCCTGTACACACACTACACACACACACACACACACACTTGTACTTGGAACCCCAGAGAGAAAGCCTTATAAAAAGAAATTATAAACATAGACTCTTTTAATAGAATGAGTGCAAGATTAGCTTTTCAAAGGAAATCCAGACTTTACATAAACATTATTATCATGATAATTAACTGATTACTCTAAGGAAAAAAGATTTGCCAACCAAATGCCTTCTCTGGTCTGAGTCAGAGAAAAATCTGCGTCTACCCATACGATTGTTATGGATGGAGAATCCGTACCGGCCTGCAGCAACCTCAATTCTTGCCTCCTCAGAAGAAAGAATTTGGCCGAGGGGCATAAGGCAGAAGGAGAGATGAGGCAGGTTTTCCAGCAGAAGGGAAAGCTTATTAAAAAGCTTTAGAGCAGGAATGAAAGGAAGTAAAGTACGCTTGGAAAAGCGCTGAGTGGGAGACTTGAGCGATCAGGTGCGTGGTTTGGCCTTTGGACTTGGGGTGTTATACACTGTCTTGCTTCCAGGGTCTCGCATCGTTTCTCCCCTGATTCTTCCATTGGGGTGGGCTGTCTGCGTGCACGGTGCTCTGCTAGCACTTGGGAGGGGAGTGTGTGCGGTGTGATTACTGGAGCTGTACGCATGCTCACTTGAGACATTCCTCCCCAGCCAGTCTAGCATTCCTACAGGAAGGTCACATACCCGTTAAACTCCATCCATCTTGCCCCTTAGTGCGCATGCTCGAGCCCAGCCCACTCACTCAGCTCCTGAGAGCTCATCGGGAAGCTGCTCATCACCAGCCTCAGGTGCTTCTATCGATTGGGAGACTGCCTTTCCCTGGCGCTGACTGTGACCAATTATCATTTTAGAGAGAGAGTTTAACAACCACCTGACCATCACCTGATGGTCACCTAACATTCCTGGTGTTAGGGGTGGGCAGTGGAGCAGGGGGAGCCCTCTCCTGCTCTGCTCATGCCTGACTAGCTACCTACTTAACATAATGATCTGGTAAAACTGAACATCCCATGAAATGCAGGACACTAGAGGTGTTTTTTTATTTTTTTTTCCTATATTTACTAAGATCTTGTTTTCTTGCTGACTGTCCCGGAGAATTTTCCCCACTTAACATAAAAGCCCTTATTTTATCTAACTCTGAGGTGAGCTTCTTCAGTGTATGTTTGACCAAAAATGTTTTGCTTTTTTCATTTTGAAAGAAGTCCGGGCGCGGTGGCTCAAGCCTGTAATCCCAGCACTTTGAGGGGCCGAAGTGGGTGGATCACGAGGTCAGGAGATCGAGACCATCCTGGCTGACACGGTGAAACCCCGTCCCTACTAAAAAATACAAAAACTAGCCGGGCGAGGTGGCGGCACCTGTGGTCCCAGCTACTCGGGAGGCTGAGGCAGGAGAATGGAGTGAACCCGGGAGGCGGAGCTTGCAGTGAGCCGAGATCGCGCCACTGCACTCCAGCCTGGGCGACAGAGCGAGACTCCGTCTCAAAAAAAAAAAAAGAAAGAAAAAGAAAGAGGGCATTTTGTGTCTTTAAAATAGACTCAACACAGACATTAACTGGCTCTGGGACCCTGGCTGAGAGGCGTCTTAGTGCCATTTCCAGAGGGAGCCAGCCTGCAGAACCTCAGCTCTCATCAGCTCCTCCCAGCCTCGAATGGAGGGCATTCTTTCCTTCCAGCCGCCTGTCTGTCTCCCCATGAACTCAGCGTTCGAGTCCAAACCCTCCGCACCGCAGCCATGCACTAACCATGCAGAGAGAAGGCAGTTCCTGCCTCACTGGCCAAACAGGCTAGTCAAAGACACCCCAAGATACACAAAGATATTTTACATTTCTCTAAATATTTCATAATAAAGTTCCTTTCACTCATGTCCACTTAGAGTTCCAGGGCTAGAAAATGAGGCTGAAGTAACTGCAACATTCTTCCCCCTTCAAATCCATTTCAATCCAAAATAGGGGCAGCAATTAGGTTTCAGCATGTATGCAAGCAGTTTCTGGTATTTCTCAGCTAATAACCCTTAGATTTATTTTTTTAAGTGTTGTGTACAATATAAAAATGAAAAATAGAACAGAAGAGAGTATCTTTGTCATCTTGAGGTAGGAAAAAATTTCTTAGGACTTTATGGCTGAAAGCACGAGCCATAAAAAATCGTTAAGTATTAACTAACAATCAAACACACCATGAGGAAGATAAAGGGACACAATTCAGAATGGGTGAGATATTCTGGTAAGGGTCTTGTATCTAGAGAATGTGCAGAAAACTCCAACAGTTCCACAATACAAATAACCCAAACATTTTAAACAGTGACGACTAAAACAGACATTTCACCCCAACAAATGAAATAGAATGAATGGCTGATATATGAGAATATGCCCACTCATCATCAGGAAAATACAAATTAAAACTCTAATGAATGCCACTGGCTCACACTACAACAGCTAAAATTTAAGACTGGCCTGATCGAGCACTGACTTTCCAGTGGAGCAACCCTACCTCACGCCCTGCTGGTGAGTGGCAATGGCACAGTCACTTTGGAAAGCTCCTTGGCAGTTTCGTAAACACACACTTACCCTATGGACTCAACACTGCCACTTTAGGGACTTGACTGAAAAGAAGACATAAGTCCAAAAAAATACTTGTATATGCATGTTCACTGTAGCTTCATCATTGCCTCAAACTGATAACAACCCAATCATCCATCAATAGTTGAATGGATAAACAAATTGTTTTTTCATGCAACTGCATGCCACCCAGTGATTAAAGAAAAAGAATATATTACTGATTCATGAAATAACACAGAGGAACTTTGTAGACATTACATACAGCAAAGTCATGCACAAAAAAGTATAAACTATATGATTCCAATTCTATGAAACTCTAGAATTAGACAAACCAAGCTATGTTGGTGAGAATCTAAATAGTGGTTGCCTTAGGGAAGGTGTCAACTGTCCAGAAAGGAACAGGAGGGAACCTCCTGGGATGATGAAAATGATTTATATCTGGACAAGGCAGTCTCAAAACTCCTCACACTTACAACCTAGGCACTTTATTATATACAAATTATAACCTGAGTAAAAATAAAAATTGCTGCAGCTTATTTATATTTTGAAGGGTTGGTTAATGATCTTTGACTTGCTCACAACTTGATTTAAAATTGTAGAAATCACACAAAGAAAACAGTGACAAGCCCACAAATAATGACCTGATTGGTATTTATGGATTCCTTTCTCATTCTCCTACCTGTGTTTTTTGGTTCTGGCTGCTAGTCATAGAAGCGGGAAAATTTATTGAAGTCAAATTTATGCAGAAGCTGAGCCTATACTAATAGTGTACCTCAATTACTTCTAGATCACATATTACGTACAATGTGGCTGCATAAAATTTCTTATGAAATTGTGATGCTGTTATTCCACTGTCACTAGAACATGTCACTTGGATCATAGTACATGTTATTTCCTTTAATTTATATCAAGTTGTGAGTGGGCAACCACACTGCACGCATAGCAAGTAACAGGGTATTCAACAAAGCGTCCAGCAAAGACAATGATGTATGTATTGACTATTCTTTCTGCCTCGGGGTAATTGGGTGCAAATAATAGTTTACTTTCATGTCTAGATAGTTCTATTTCTTCTTTCACACTTTTAATTTCTCAGAATGTAAAGTCTTCATTCACATAATCTATTTTCCCGACAAGCGGTATCTTTCAATCTCTGCATACAAAGACATCAACGTGTCTTGCGTGTTTTGGAAGGCCTTGTATCCCACTCTTACACACATGGGAAGCCTTCCTCTGCACTTGTTAAAAGGCAGTAGAGGGGGATAGAATTGCTTTGTTTTATAAATACTAGTATTATGACACATTAGCTCTAGGTACTCAGGATAGTGAGGGAACAATTCATGTGGATTGTCTGTGTGAATATCTTATTGAGAACAGTTATCTTTGTTTTGAGAACAACAGAAATCTCAGCATATAACTACTGGGGTCTAAACCTTTGCCCTAAGAAATAACCAAGCTAGTTTGGCTTCTAGCAGCAGAAAACCACTTCCCTAGGATGAACCTATCCCTGCTTAAAATGCCTGCCTGAGAAAGCTCAAGGCTGTTAGGAGAATTTACTGTTCCAGCCACACCCCACATGAGTCCTGACATCTCTTTCTTAGAGGGCTTATGGAAAGGGCTTATGATTGTGAACACGTGTCTCTTATAACTCAGAAGCCCATTCCCAAGAACCAGAGAACCACTCCTTGGAAACGGGACCCTCAGGAAGGACGGGGTGTCTGTGGGAAGATGGATCCTGAGGGGCGATTGCCCGCCATAGGGCACAGCTGGTCTGGTGACCTGGACACTGACCACCCTTTGGACTTTTCCCACGTTTCCTTGCTCTCCCCTCTCCTCTCCCTCATTCTCCTTTTAAAACCTCCAAATCACCTCTGCACAAATGAAAATACAGCCAGCCCACTACTGTGAATAGTTACTGAATAAAATGTGTTTTTACTGCTTTAGCTGATGTCCAGCTGTGTTCATCTTTGACAGTCTGCATACCTATTTGGCCTAGCGTTTTCCTTTGGTACAAAGTTAGTATTTTTGCTAATCACGTTCTAGGGTTGGAATTATAAGAAACCCGAATTTCACCTCCTCAGCCTTAGGATAATTCTCACAAATATGCAGAAAGATCAGACTCTTGGCCCCTAACTGGATAATTCCTCCTTCAAAGTCTCCCAGTTACTTCTGGGGACCCCAAGCAAGCACACCCGATTCTGAAGAACAAGCCTCTGAGCTCTTCCCCAGTGTCTGCTCATGGGAGCCACGGAGGGTGAGCCCAGAAACGTGGATTCCAGTGCCCCCTGGGCCCAGTACTCCACCAGTTGCACATCCGCCTGGGTGCTCCTTATGGACCTCAGGGCAATACCCTTTCCCCCAGTGAGGGGACTTCTTTTTCCTTCCTTTTCCTTTGACAAGGCCAAAGTCACATGTCTGTCAAAGTCCCTCGTGATGACAACCACCGGGTATCTGGGGCAGCCCCTCTTGCCCAGGTCAGCCTTTGAGTCTCCTGGAGGCACCAGCGGACAAGGTAGTCACATTAGTCTCATAAAGACTTACCAATTTGTTAATTTTTCTTAAAATAAATAGGTTTGGTTCCTTAGTTCTGTTAATTTCTTGTTATTCATTTTGGCTATTGTTTTCTTTTAACCTCATTTAGTTTTCATTGTTTTTAATTGTTTTAAATGCAAATATTTTGGATAAAATCTGTTTTTTAAGTACTGTTTTGATGGCATGTCTTGGTACATGTGTTGGTATGTAATATTTATATTTTCACAATATTTAAATACTCTGTGGCTGTATTTCTAATCTCTTAGAGGACCAGACATTATTTGAGTTTTTTTAATTCTATAGAATTAAGCACCCTTAAATTTCATCATTATTCATTTCTAATTCTACTTTACACAATGAGCCTGGCCCTTTGTGAACACTTTAATCCATCTTGCTTCTCAGATATTTCATCTGCTCAAATCTCCACGGTCTCTGTGGTCTGTCTTTGGCCGCAGGGGTGGCTTCACAAAAGCTGGGGGTCTTAGGTGCTGGAAATATTTGCCCAGCAGGTGGTGGGAAGAACGGTCCACTTGGTTGGGCTTTGCATTCATCTACTCAATTTTCCCGCCACTGCTTTTCTTAGAAACAAGACAAGAAGTTACTCTCATTTCAATATTTCAGACTTTTCCATCTTTCCATCTTTCTCTCTTTCTTGTAATTTCACGCGTCTGTCCTGTCTGTTCTATTTTCCTTGATGATGATGTTCTTGGAGGTCACTGTTTGCAGACTGCTCTGGAATAGACCTTGTTGAAATGTGACTGTTTCTGGGTTGTTTTCAGTCCAACGTCCATTGCTCTCCTTTCTCCTGGTTAGCTTTTCATCCCTTCCATTTACGCCAATCGTAATGAGCAGCTATTACGTGCTAAGCACTTTTTATGCATTAGCAATATAGCGGCAAGCAAAGCAAACTTTATTTTATCATGGAGTTGGCCTTTAAGTGGGGAATACAGGGAATAAACAAGGTGTGTCGGTAAGCGTCTAGTGCTACAGAGAATGAAGCAGGGCTGGAGAGAGCATGAGGGTGGCGGAAGACATCACTACAGGGCTGCCAGAGGATGCCTCTCAGGACACATCTGAAAGAATTAGAGGCTTCCACAACTGCTGGCCTGAGTCTCCTCTGGAATCTGTATTTGTCAACTGAATCCCTGCCTTTTCCAGGCCCTTTCGTTTCTCTTCCACGGCAGCATGTGTCCTGTCCGTGAGGCACTTTCAAGAGCTTCCGTGTTGCCCATGCCTTCCTCTGCATCTCCTCTACTCTCCACAGCTTCCTGCAGCGTCTTCACCCTCTCTCCGGGATTTACAAGCACAGTGCTTATTTTCAATAGCATCACAGCTAAACATTTGCAGGTAGTGTATCTTTCCCGGAAGTTAGTATTTATTTTCCAACACACAGTTGGAATCAGCTCTTCAGGCATATCTCATGTAAGGCAGTGCTGCCAAGCAAACCACTGAGTTCCTCTACCCTGGATCTTGCCCTTCACAGTTAAAATAAGTTGCTTCACAGCATTGCTTTCATTCCAC
Organism: Mandrillus leucophaeus; assembly: GCF_000951045.1. NCBI lineage: Eukaryota > Metazoa > Chordata > Mammalia > Primates > Cercopithecidae > Mandrillus > Mandrillus leucophaeus. Next base: position 6,432,079 of record NW_012101587.1, on the reverse strand, counting down.
TTCCTCGTGCCCTTGCTCTTCCCCTCCTTCCCTAGACAGTGCAGTTAGAAATCCATCATGAAGGGCAAAGCCATCATACAGGCCCATAGGGAGAGGGGAATGGGGAGGAGGGGAGCACTGGAGGATCTGAGTGGTGTGTTGGAGCCTGAGCAGGATGGAGGCACATGGTGTCAGACTTGCAGTGGGTGGGATGGACTTCCTCCCCGGTGGGTGGGGAGCAAAGCGCGTAAGGCTGGAGCAATGCAAGGAGAGGGCGTCCATGCAGAGGAGGGGATGGTGATGGAAGGATGGTTACATCCAGGACAAGTGTCCAGATAAATGGAGATGTTAAAAATAGTGGAAGGCAGACTTCTCATTATCAGAGAAGAGTTACAAATAGTGAAAGGAAATTAGAATGAACCCTATGGTGCTGGATTATAATTGGAGGCATCTACGTAAATTGTAGGTAGGTAGATAAATGACAGATAGATAGATAGATAGACAGATAGATAGACAGATAGATAGATAGATAGATAGAATGAATAGACAAGTAGTTATGGGAATGTATACAGTATAAATGTGTGTGGGGTGTGTGTGGGTGTGTGTGTGGGGGGGGGTGTGGGTGTGGGTGTGTGTTGTGTTTACATGCACATATACCCTACCTCTGACCACTAAGACGGCCTGGGATCGGTGCTACGCCAATAGCAATGAGCACACCTGGTGCCCAGATCTTGGTTTCTAAGTATGCCATTCCTCAATAAAGGGTGTCTGTACTGAATACAGAAACGGTTCATTCTGGAGATGGAGTGGGAAAAGTACAAGCTACTCCTTCAACATCCTGTTATTCCAGAAAGAATATGCCCAAGGGATGAGGATGGAGGGTATCAGAAAGACACAGAAGTGAGATTGGGGGTGCTCCCTCTGGCCAAATCTGGGACCATATGAGCCTCAAAATAAATAACAACAATAATGAGTGACAACTTGATGAATAAAACTGGACACCATTGTGCAAGATTCATCTAATAAAATAAAGGAATAAGTTGAAGTTTGATGAGGAAGGATTTAAATAATTTAACAAATCTTTTCCTCAAAATGCCTATTAACCCAAAGGAGAGAAGAGGAGCTTTCCAGGGGAGAAGGCTGGCAGCACCCTTATCAGGTGGCCAGGTGACCTCTATCAGCAGTGGGTCCATCAGAGACCATGCGCTGTGTAACAGGAAGCAGGGAGAAGAGAAGCACATGGGGCAACGGCAGGGGTGCTCCTGCCAAAGACAGACAACCTGCGTCCCACCAGAGGAGACCACAGACGAATCCACACTGAGGAGCCTTTGACAAAGCAACTGGCCCGTAATCCTGAAAAGCATCAAGGCCATAATAAGCAAAGACAGATTGAAGAAATGTTCCAGTTCGAAGTAGACTGAACACGCATGACGATACATGTACCTCGCAATTCTAAGCAGGGTCGTTTTCCCATAAAGGGCATTAGTGGGACAACTGGTAAAACCTGAATGGGGTGGTTAAGGTGTATGGATGTGAATTTCCTGATTTTGAGGACTAGCCAGGAAATACACCCCAAAGTGTTCAGGAGGGAAAGGGCATCATGTTGGCTGCTGACTTTCAAATAGTTTAGAAAAAATAAAAGGTCTTCGCAATGTATTTCCAACTTCTTTGTAAGTTTAGATTGTTTCAAAAACATTTAGAAATTAAAGTAAAAAATAAAAAACAATACATTGTATGACTTTTCAAATGTTGCTGATTGTTTTTGAAGCACACTTTTTCTCTGACTTTTATTATCTACCCCCTTTTCTCCATCATAATCCCAGAATTATCTGTGTGTCTCCTCCTATGGATTATTCTAAGTCATTCAATCCTCTTGAAAATTGAAGTGAAATTTCTTGTCAATCTAAATCCCTCGGCCGAATATCTCCTGAAGATTATTTTTTCTCTGAGACAGAAAAAAAGGAAGATTTGTGACTACCAAAAAGAGTTCCCTGTGCTCAACACAAAACATTCTGCAGATAATTTATATAACAGTTGCTGAAGTTACTTGAAAAAAAAATAATTAGAAACTGTCTTTTTCTTACTATACACATTGTACTCACCCTCTACTTCATCTGGGAAAAAAAAGACATATTGGAGATAATGTTCCACTTGTCACTGTGGTTTAATAGAAATCCAGAGAGGCATCATAAAAAGCTAACTGTCTTATTGATCATGCTGAAGATATTTATGATAGCATGGCTGTAGTGTCAAATTTTACTCCATTAATACTAAAATAAATAAGTTTATCTTATTGCGAGGCATCTGAAAATCCTCTGCAATAAAATTCTAGGTACTTGAGGTGCATAAACAATTTAAAATCGTAAAAAGTAAATCTGAAAAGACAGGTAAATTTACAACTTTTAATTTTATGTAGAAGTCGTATGGCATTATTCAGCACATACTATGCTTACTCATGCTACTTGACAATTTTAGATATGCACATGGACTACATTTCATCCCTTCAGCATTCCAACTAGGTATATTACATATGCACAACTCACTGCCACATTAAAAAGAGACTATTTAGAAAAGTACATAGCTGATGTGGCAAGATTCAGGCTGATGAGTTAACAATTGTAAATACCCTTTTTTCTCCCCTTGTGGCATGAGCCTTGACAGAGTCAGGGCAAACCTTTGTCATGGCCACAGAAAGTGATTGTTTTTTCCTCCCACAAGTTTAAGACACATATTTGGAAGAAGGGGAACTAAAATAAAATATTTTCTCAGTATTGAACACAAAACAAACCAAAAAGGAAGAGGTACCATTCTGATGATAAATGACTCAAATTGTATGAATGTTGCCAACCTTTAAAGAAAAATGGATTTATTCCATTTCCTATTATGCAGGTTATAAAAATAAAATATTCTGAATGTTAAAAAGTGGCGATCATCATCAGATCACCAGTTCTCCAAAATTATAATTTACTATGCTAAATTCATTTGGATAACAATTTCATCTTTAGTTATGCATGATGTGTTGAATACCTACGACTCTATGCCAGGAACATGCTAGGAAGTGGAGAAGCAAAGATAGATCAAGTAAACACTGTTCTAACGACCTCACGGTCCAGCAGCAGCAGCAAACAAGCCCAGCAATCACGCAAACACGTGCTAGCTACTCCAGTAGGTCCAGTGAGGACATCAAGGAAGGAAACAGAGCCCCTGGATTAAGAAGGACCACATCTTGTAGGAGGTTATTGGCAAACTAGAAAGGATAGGAAAGGCCACATCTTCCAGCACCTCATGGCCATGCCAAAGAGTTTTAACTTGGTAGGAAATGTGGTCACTTTTAGTATATAAAACTACACACAAAGGCTCCTGGTTGGGTTAAAACTTCAGCACGCAGCCGTAAATTAACCATGAAGTAAACAATTTATCAAGGGTCTACAGAAGTCCCAGTAACATGATCCTAAGGATATGTTCTAAATCCAGCAATGACCTGCTCTGCTTTGCTCCAAACCAACTCCTTGTTCCTCTACAAGAAATGAAACGGCAGAGTGTACCACAGAAGACTGATCAGCATTGAACTTAAAGGATTTGGTTCTTTTTGGTTCTTGCTATCAAAGACACCCAGCAGGGAACCTGAAAAGAAAGTTAATCTCAAAAATTTTGCCAGTTCAGATGAATCGAGGGAAATATATAACAACATGAATGTTTTGAAGCCCTGAATTGTTATTTTTTAATGGTCTCAGGTAAATAAGCCAATTGAAATCAGACTAGCAAAGGGTAACTCGATGGATAAACTAAGAAATTACAAAGCACATCCATAGAAAAATATTTTGGAGTTGGCCCTTGGCCCCACCTTCTTCAACTTTAGGCCAAATTTCTCCAAGGATACTCCATGCGTGGCCCTAGATCCCCTGCCTACACTTGACCCTCGAATCTGGCCTCTTCTTGTGTTGTTCTGAATCCGCCCCAAGTTCACCTGTTCACATCCACGCCCACTGAATTTTCATCCTACTTAATTTCTCTGCTAGAGTAGCAGAGCTTGTATTTTCGCAAGATAGCCATGGGAACATCTGCTGTGCGTGCTCTCTTCTTACAGCGCGGCCTTATGGCCTCATCAGAACCACAGCAAGAGGTGCAGTCTCTGCACCCGCCCTGAACAAGGAGGACATTTGTCAGGATCTCAATTGACAGCATAGCACAGCGACACGGTGACTTCCCAGGAGAGGCCTGCAAGTACAATGCAGCTCACTCGCTCTCGACTCTCTCTCCACCCCTCTCAGTATTTCTGTGCCTCTCTAACTATCCAGCCATCTCTCCCAGCTTCTCTCAACATCTCTCTTGATCTCTCTCAGTATCTCTCTCCTAATCTCTCTGAGTCTCTACCTGTCTCCCTCTCCTTCTATCTGTCTTTCTCTCACTGTCCTCCACCAGGGCACTTGCTCTTAGAACCAAGCCACTATGCTGTGAGGAAGTCCAGGCCCCACAGAGGAGCTGCAGTGGGACGACCCCAGCTGAGATCCCAGTTGACAGTAGGTATTAAACACCAGGCATCTTTCCTTGGGGGGTTCTCACCTTCACATGGAAACCAAGAAAAAGAGAAATACATCTGTGCATGGTGACCAACAGGCAGGGTGAGCACAGAGGGCTAGGGGAACCTGGAGGAGACATGGTGGTGCAAGCAGAGTGAGGAAAGCTTCCAAAGGGAAATGAGAGAAGCTTCCAGTGAAAACCATGTCACTACCAGGAAAGGCGTGTCCACAGTGAGGCCTGAAAGATGAGAAGTTGTGGCCAAGTAAAGGGGTGGAGGATGGCGGGGAAAAGGGAAGCAGGAAGAAGTGTACATTTAGGGACCTTCACAGTGGGACCCGCCATCCTTTCTGACATCGTTCCTTCCTTATTCTCTCCGTGTCTTACACAGGGATCTGTGTGCAGTCATGGCGTAGCACTCTGCCACTTCTTATCCATGTGGTTTTGGCCAATGCACTTAACCCCTCCCAACCTCAGTTTTCACATCTACAAAGTAGGGATGATAGCAGAAACCAATTCAAAGATTTTCTGCTTCTGTAGGAATAAAATAAGGATGAGCACTGGGCTATTTTTTTTTTTTTTTTTGGTGGCATTTTGTGTGCCACTATGTATGTGATGACTCTCAGAATAAATTCTAGTTTTAGCATCTAGGAAATACTTTGTCTCCCTTAAATTTTAATATTCCCCATATCTGAAGAAGATGATTATAAAACCTAACCATCCCTTTTGATGTTGGCTACTGGGAGATTGAATTAAATGGGATATTCTGTCATGGTAACCAGGTATAGCAGGTTAACACCAATAATATTTAGCTTTTCCTACTTTCCATTTCATCTTAATTTTCTATTTTAACGGGTTACCTGAAATACCACTTTATACCCAATTCCCTCAAATCCTTTTATAGAGGTAAACACAGTATGAATATAAATAAACAAAATCCGTTGAGGGAAAATAACATTGTGATCTAAAAAAACACGGTATGTTTTTGGATTACCTACCTGAAATAATGCAAAACAAATCGACTCTTCTATTTTAAAAGTAATGCTCTAGACATCCTAGACAAATGTTCTTCCCCAGGCTGTGACACCACGCTCAGCGGTGTCTCCTGCTACCTGCAGTCTCCTCCTCCTCGGTCCCTTCGAGAAGCTCCTCTTCTGCCTTTAGAAGCTGGCGTGCTTCCCTCATCCCTCTCCTCTGTCTACACTCACTGCTCGGTGACATCATCCTGCTTCATAGCTTTAAATACCATTTACACAATTAGGATTCTCAAATCTGAGTCACCCAGCTCCTTCCCTTAATTCCAGATTTGCATATCCATCTCCATCCTGAACATTTCCACTTGAGGAGATAACAATTAAACTCTGTAAGAATAAAATTGAACTACTGACCCTTTTACCAGCACCACCAACCCCAATGAGACCTGCTCCTCCACAAGCTGACCACATCTTATTAACTCCACTCTGACCACTTCCTCCAAGCTGCCATCACCTCTCTCCTGGGCAGCCGCAATGGCCTGTTCTCCACGTGCAGCCACAGTCATCTTGTTAAAATTTAATTTAGTTCATAGCATCCTCTGGTTAGTGTTTCCCTCCCAAATAAAGTAACACCTAAACTTCCAATGGCTTCCTCCACAAATAGAGTAAAAGCCAAACCTCTTGCTGGAATTTGCAAGGCCCTGCATAGTAAAACACCTCCAAGCCTCTACACTCATCCCTTACCCGCCTCTTCTCCTTACTACTCATCCTCCCACCAGCTTTTCCGTCTCTCTCTGTCTCCCTCTGCTGGGCTCCTTTCTCTCTGACTGGACATTTTGGCTGGAATATTCTCTCTCATCACTTCGATCTTAGCTCAAATATCACCCACTGGGAGAGGCCCTCCCTGACCACCCTGACCCTTCCCTGACTACCGTCTAAGCTATGACTCGGCCTTTCCAGCGGCCCAGCGCTCACATCTACTGTGAAAGCTAAAGACGCAGGGAAGGAGTTGCTCTCTCTCCCATCCCCCGGTGCACTAGAACACAAGCAAGACCTAATGATCCAAGCCCACAGAGACTCTGCTGCCCCCGGGACTCTCACTCAGAGAAGCTGCCCTCTGATGGAGGGTATGAAGCTGTTGCAGGTTGCACCGAGTTGAGGGTTGAGTGGTGAATAGTTTCCGGCCTTGGCAGTGTGCTGGGGGCAGGGCACCTGCAGGGGTGTCCTACACTGGTTATTGCTAGAATAGTATCCTGGCTGCCCCGGCCTCCTTTGACGCTGATCAAATCTTCTAGCTCATTCTGTAAGCCCTTCATATGCCTCCAAAAGTCCTTGTCTACGTTAGTCACAGTTCCGACATACATTGTTTGCTACCAAGGACTCTGACTGGTTCGTACTCATCACCATCTGAAATGATCTAATTCACATATTTGCTTACATGTCTACTCTCTCTCTCCCACCATAAAAGATAAACTTCTTGAGGGCAGAAAATGTGTCTTACTAACATTGCGTCCCAGTAAATAATAGGTTCTCAATAAACAGTTGTTGATCGATGGGTTGAAATGAGTCTAAGTCTCCCATAAACAGAAATATCTTGTATTTTACGTGCTCCCTCACAGCCCCTAAGAGACTCGTGTAGAACTTTTAAAAAGATACCAATTTATATTGAATTCTGTAGAAAGCAAGATAAAGAAGTTTTGAAAGGATTTTGAAAGGAAACTGATGCCAAGATCTAAATCTATATATCTCTGATTCATCCGTTTGAATTCAGGCCAGAAGTATCTAAAATGAACTAAATCTGGCAGCAGTAAGTTATCTAACATTTTACAAGAACAAACCCCTCCACGGTTGTGTTTCTGGGTTATACCTTGAGAGGCCTCAGGTCAAGTCCCTGCTTGCAGTTGTCCATTCTTGGAGCAAACACCAAACTCCATCAGAACCGGGCTTCCTCCCAGGTATCTTCCTTCCCCACTGCCATTGCACAGCGAGTGGCCTTTTCTTCTTTCCCAGGGACAAGATCAGGATTAGGATTGAGGGTGTACTCCAAGCTGTTCCATGATTGCAGGGCACTGAGCACGCTGATACCAGGAACCCCTTCCTCTGGCTTTTCCAGTATTTTCCATATTCTGCTCACGCAGATGACTGGTAGGTTTGCAACTGCAACCTTTCCTAATGATGCTTCAATCAGGTGAAATAAAACACACAGCCTCCAGCAGACTAATTGGAAATGAGAATAATAGAGGTCAACTAAACTTTATCTAAACTCAAGGCTAACCAACTTCTTACAATATCAGGTTCTTTTACCAGATTTGCAAAGAACCAATCAGCCTAGCACAAAGCCAGACACACGCGGTCAGTGCTTAATAAAAAGCTACTTGAGGCTAGGCGCCGTGGCTCACGCCTATAATCCCAGCACTTTGGGTGCCCAAGGTGGTCAGATCCCGAGGTCAGGAGTTCAAAACCAGCCTGGCCAACATGGTTAAAACTCATCTCTACTAAAGATACAAAAAATCAGCCGGGTGTGGTGGCAGGCTCCTGTAATCCCAGCTACTTGGGAGGCTGAGGCAGGAGAATTGCTTGAACCTAGGAAGCGGAGGTTGCAGTGAGCCAAGGTCGTCCACTGCACTCCAGCCTGGGTAACAGGGTGAGACTCCATCTCAATCAAAAAAAAAAAAAAAAAAAAAAAAAAAACCTACTTGAGGAAAGGAGTGAAAGGACCAGAGCTTATCCACCTAGCCCTGCCTCCTTGGGGGCACCCTACTGACAGTGGTTCATAAGATTGCTTTAAGTCACATACAATAGATTTAAATGTGGAATACGGAAAGTGCTTTGAGGGAACATGGCAAATGCTGAGCCCTTTTCCCTGAGAAGTACACATCTGAAATCATCTATGAGTATTTCACACGACATACATGCCTTCATAGTACATCTGAATCTCTAGAAGTCCTTAGACCAATTTTAAGAACCTCTGCCCAGATGTCACACACATTTAGAGACTCTGTAGGAGAAGGCAGTAGAGACTCTGTAGGAGGAGGCACTCTGTGGGTGGTGGGTATGCAGCAGGGCCGCTGTGCACTGGGGATCACCCCATCTGAGTCCAATGAGACAGAATACCCAGGCACAGGCTACATGAAGCAGATTTCTTACTTCCGGATAGACAGGGAGGAACAACATAAGCCTAGGACTCATTGTCAGCCATTCCCCAAGCTCCAGAAAGCCACTGGGTGGGTGGACTTGCATTTGCACATGCCCCACTTGCACTGAAGGTGACAGACCACATAAAGCAGCCCACCATGGGCTTCCTATCCCAGTGTCATGTTACTCACTGGCGAAAGTGTTCACAGGCACCCTCTCTCCAGAGGACACTGCGACACAGCCCCCGCTGCTCCGCCAGTCCCTTCCTACCTCTGGAGGTTGCATCCCTGGCACATTCTACATTTATTCTTGAGAACAAGTGAAAAAGCAGAGAGAACTGAGTCGGCCCAAGGCTACTCGGAGAACTGTCCAGAAGCAGGGGAGGAAAATGCAGTCCACAATCTGGAAAATGAAGTAGCAAGAACCCGAGCAGCCCGGAGGTCAGGAGGCACCATGTCTTTGATCTTTCCACCCCATCCAGTGACCCGGGAGGGATCAACTCACCTGTCTGCACTTCCTTTTTTGTTCTGTAAAGCAAGGACAGTTGCAATGGATGATTCTAAGATCCCTTCCACCTCCCAAATCCAATGATACTGTATATTCCTCCTTAAAACTTCACCCCTGTCAAGCCATCATCAAACTGACACAGTTCTCTAGGACCAAAAAAAAAAAAAGTCACTAAAGTCTCTTACCCTTTCAGGAAAAAAAAAAAAAAATAACATTTCCAAAAATAAGGTGTTCCCTTAAATAGTCATCTGGCTGTCTCGGCACATAGCTGGGATTGTCACTTGAGAACAAATGTAACAGTCAATCAAGAAACTTCATAAACAATCCAAGCTCTTGCCTCCCACCACCTCTATAAAGCACTCATTAGGAAAGCGAACACCATGCTTGCTGCGGTCTGTCTTCTTATGTGGAGGAGATAATTGCAGAGCCACCAATTACGCTAGTTTGAATTAAGTGGTGTCAGCAACTTAACAACAAATTCTGCTCTAAAAGAGTTCCAACTTGTCTTAGAAACTACACTTAAGGACCAGGCACAGCGGCTCACGCCTGTAATCTCAGCACTTTGGGAGGCCGAGACAGGCGGATCACGAGGTCAGGAGTACGAGACCCGCCTGACCAACATGGTGAAACCTCGTCCCTACTAAAAATACAGAAAAATTAGCCAGGCGTGGTGGTGCTTGACTGTAATCCCAGCTACTCAGGAGGCTGGGACAGGAGAATCGCTTGAACCTGGGGTGCAGAGGTTGCAGTGAGTCGACGAGATCACACCACTACACTCCAGCCCGGGCAACAGAGTGAGACGCAGTCTCAAAAAAAAAAAGAAAAAGAAAAGAAAAGAAAAGGGAAAAGAAAAGAGAAGAAAGGAAAGGAAAAGAAAAGAAAGGAAAAGAAAAAAAAGAAAAGAAAAGAAAAAAGGAAAGAAACGAAACCACACTTAAGCTGAAACAGGAGGCTCACCAGCTCCTCAGAGTAGTGGTTTAGGCCACACGCTGACAAGATCTGATAAACTCTGTCAAAAAGACACCAACATTAACTCTGACTTGTATAAAATCTCTCTGTCCCCAGGGAAGGATGCTCCGAAGTTATCTGGAACAGGGCCTGAAGTCTGGAGATATCCTTATCCACCGAAGAGTCTGCAGTGATGGTTTTAGGCAGCAAGGCAGTTCATGCATGCCCAGTGAACGTATACTTTTTAAAGACTTTCTACATGGACACTTTTGAGGAACAGTGCTAAGACCATTATCCTAACATTAACAAAGATTCACTGCAAAATTTCCTCATCATGCTTTTCTTCTTTACTGGTAGGTGTTAAGTCAAGACCAAGAGTCTAATGATTGAATCTCAACAAGGCTTCAAACTCTAAGCTGGTGGGGCTTCCCTTCCTATAGGATCCCATCTCATCACAGAGTCCGCCTGTAAGTAGCACAGCTCCCTCTCGTAATCCTACAGTGTTATTTCCTAGAAAGAGGGCTCATGGAGCTGATTGCTCACCAAAACATCACTTATTTAAGGAATATTAGGGAGTTTCCATTAAAAGCAACACACTGAAAAAATTGATGAGAGTGTAGATCTCATGTTATGTTCCAACCACAATATAATTAATTAATTAATTAATTAAAATAAATAGACCAAGGCAGGCATCATTCTTCTAAGGTGAAAACTGGAGTTGTCGTGAGATGCATCCACATCTCTTCTACCCTGTCCTTCTGGGAACTGCTGTCACTGCCCAGCAGAGACCATCACCACCATCATGGTCAAGACCAAGGTCAGGGTAAGCTCTGACTGGTGAGCACAGATTAGGCAGTTCTAGTCTGTGACTCACACGGCTCCCCTCCTGCCACCTTCACCAGGCCCCACCCTTGTTCCTGAAGACTACTTGACTCGACTGAATGGAAGATTCTTTCCACTACCTGGACTCAGCACCACGGACCCAGCACAGTTCTAGGGTCAAGGTTCAAAAACAAACTGCACACAAGGCCTGATTCATTCTAGTGGGAGGAGCTCAGCAATGAAGATGGATTGAAATACAGGACAAGATCACATCAGTGAAGGAACAGGAAACAGAGCAGAGGGACCCTGAGAGCATCACGGTGAGGGGTAGAATCTTCTGGATGGGAGCTCCAGACCTCACCTGTGCAGACAAGCTGCTCGTGCCAGGACCATAATGGTCCTGGGTGATATGTGGACCAAGAATCTCACACAGATGTCCATCAGCCTCCCACCTCCACTCCCCAAAATACAGCCTGAGATGACTGTGAGGTTGAAAAAGTGTGACCTCAGACAATGTTCGCCCTCACCTTGGCAAAATGTTGAGCAGATAATCTTGGCTGATACCAGCTGTAGCGGATAACATAAGTGCTGCCCCCAACACACACAGTTCCCCAGATGGACCAGTTTGGATTGCAAACTACCAGCTGTCCCACATACAGTAACCCTTGTCCTGATCCTGTGTCTCCTCTCTCATCACAACCTACCCTCAAGATGTATCATAAAGGATTTAAACAACTAATTCACACAAAGATGTTACTACTGGTAATAATGAAGCAATTTGCCACCTAACAGATATATTTGTACTTTAATGCAGAATGTGCCCTACTCCTAAGAAAAAATTATCTCACAGTATAACGTCAGGATTGCAGGCATTGGGTTGTAGCTTCCTGGCACTCCTCAAAACACCCTACAAAAAACATTTGTCTTCTACCAGTAGCATACTCACTCTATGAATCTTTATCCCTGCATACATAAAACTCCAGCTACAATGTTTCTTAAAGGGAATTTAACCAAAACTGCCAACAGACCAAACTTATTTTTAAGTGCATTAAGTCAGTTAGTGAGCTGTTCAGCAATATTTATTGACCAGCTATGCTTTGATGGGAACTCTATCATGTCCAGTTTTTGACCAGTGATATGAACATGAAATGCACTGGAATTTCATCATTAAGGCATGGTATAATTTCATAAGAGACCTAGGTTCTGTGAAGGAAACATGTGCTCTATACAATGTAAAGCATCCAAATAACTTATTTATCTTTCTTCTAAGAGCAATTAAACACAAGCAAAATAAGTTAGAAAGCAGAGGCCTGAAATCTAGGGGTAATTTATTCAAACTTCCTACTCTCTAAGGATAATAAAAGGTAGTAAATCCTAAACTAAACAGAGTCAGTGGCAGGGAGCCTTCCAAAATTTATTCTGTTCTAGATTAGTAACGATTAAATCATACAGTGATTCATTTCAAAACACAATGAATTTCAGCACTGCATATGTTTAAAACATTAATTTTCTCCTTCAGCTTAAAACAAAGAATATGATTTATTTTCTTCTACAATAGTTCTTAGATATTTCTTCTTTCCACAGCTCAGAAAGAGTTTTCTTTCCTGAAATACAACTTCTGCATCCAAAGCAAATAAATTTATTCTTTAACTATAATGGATGAGAATATACATGATTTGGCAAATAAAAAAACTTTCCATGAAAAAAAAAGCATTGTTGTCTAAGAGTCAGCTGCATATTCAGAACTGAGAGATCAATTATTAAATCTAGAGCAAACTAGAGGTGTCTGGTACACCCCTACTTACTGTGCACCCCTCCCCACCCAAAACCACCTTTGCAAAATGTATAACATTGAGAGAATTATGACAGTGAAAGAGATCTGATCTAACCAACCCCATCTTGCTTTTAACCTCCTAACTGCCTGGCTCATTCCTGGCTGTGGGCCAAGCTAACTTTGGTCATTTCTGGGTGTAGGCCCAGCTAACTTTGGGAGAAATTTAGTTTAGATGACAATAGCTTCTCCCAAAACTAAACTGCCTTTATAAAACTAATAAAGGCTACAAGGTTAGGATTATGAGAAGGGCCTGAATTCTGCTACGATGTTGGTGTAAACAATTATCAGCCAGTGTTCCGGTGGTCACAAGATTTGTAACTTCCCCAATTAAAGCTGTAAATAACATCACCATTGTAGGACTTAAGATTGGCCTTTTGAGATGTCTTTTCAGACTTTTGCATTCTGATGACCAGACGACTCCACCCAGATCCATGACTCGTGAGTCCACTGTTCCTGTGATCCCTACTCAGAAGCTGGCTCAGCCCATGAGGACCATTTTTCATACTCCTATGATTGCATCCCCAACCAATCAGCATCACCCATTTCCTAGCCCCTTGCCTGCCAAACTATCTTTAAAAAACCTTAGCCTCCATATTTTCAGGGAGATTGATCTGAGTAATAATAAAACTTTTGTCTCCTGTTGAGCCAGTTCTACGTGTATTAAACTCTTTTCTTTTTTTTTCTTTTTTTTTTTTTTTGAGACGGAGTCTTGCTCTGTCGCCCAGGCTGGAGTGCAGTGGCGCAATCTCGGCTCACTGCAAGCTCTGCCTCCCGGATTCACGTCATTCTCTTGCCTCAGCCTCCAGAGTAGCTGAGACTACAGGCACCCGCCACCATGTCCGACTAATTTTTTGTATTCTTAGTAGAGACAGGGTTTCACTGTGTTAGCCAGGCTGGTCTCGATCTCCTGACCTCATGATCCACCCACCTGAGCCTCCCAAAGTGCTAGGATTACAGGCGTGAGCCACCGTGCCTGGCCTAAACTCTTTCTTTATTGCAATTCCCTTGTCTTGATAAATTGTGTCTGCCTGGGCAGCAGGCAAGATGAACCCATCAGGCAGTTATACCCCTCTCCTCAGCTTTCTTGATTTCCACTTATTTCTCAACATTTCTACTGGGCTGGCACTATCCTCCATGAAAAAGTATAAAAATAAGAGACCGAGTGAAGAAAGCAGTAAAGGCTGTGGTCTGCTGTTCAGTGCAGTCTTGCAAGCCTCCAGCAGGCAGAACAGCATCCATGACCAAGACAGTGCAGCTCATCAGTAGAGGGAGCTGGATCTGCTTCATTCAGTAACTCCCACTCCAAGCACAGACATCTTTTCCAAGTCCTTCCTCAAGGCCTTAGTTCTTTCCCTGCTGCTGCTGCTGAGAGGAACCTTTGTACTAGCACAGTTCCAAATGTAGGGTTAGAGACTAAGTGCATAAATTAAGCTCATATTGGGTCAAATACTTCTATAAAGGCAGAGTATGGAATGTTTTCTTTCCTGCATGTAAGTAAAATAACACAGGCACCATTTCACAAGAGGTTCAATTTGATTGTGAAAAGAAGTTTAATACAGCCCATAAAATGCAAACTGAAACATCCTTGATTAAGGAAAATTCCAGAACTTAGCTATTTTACTATAGTGGGATATGATTTATAGCTACCATTTGGAAGTAAAAAAATACAACTTTCTTTATTTCTCTCTTTTTCACCTAAACATCATCAGGCTGCATAGCAGAGAGTAAAGCTGAGAGCCACGTCTTGATCTCAATTAAGGATGTCTGGGGCAGAAACAGCTGCCTATCAAAAATTCATGCTTTCTGTCCTTAGTGTGTGGCTGTGTTGAGGAGGTGACAGGGACCGCTTTTCCTGCTGACAACCCCCACAGCATTAGGTGCAGCCATTTGACGTATGGTCTTGCCAATAAAATGTGAGAGGAAGAAATGTGTCACCTCTAGGCTGGGGTTCTCAGAAGTCCACCCTCTCTTCCCTTCTGCTGGCTGGAGACAGAAGGTCTCAGAGGGGAGGAGCTTGGGTCCCTGGAACACCATGTGGGAGAAAGGCAACTACTGCCCCACAATACACACATGGAAGTATGATGGGATCAAGGAAGAAAGGCCTATTGTGTTAACCTTTTGAAATGTGAGAGTTTATTTGTTGGAGTGAATAGTATCATGCTGACTAGCCCAACACCTCAAATTTTGCTTGATTACAGCCCATGCTTCTGCTTCATCCTAGTCTTAGGCAAAAGCCTAGCTTTCAGATTTTCTCCATCCTCCTTCATATCCTGGTCATTTTCATGTGTAGGGGCATCTGGGGCTGGGAAAGCAGAGGCCCACACCTGCAGGCCTCCACCAGCCTGTTTGTTCACAGTCACCGGGAAGGTCCTGATGGGGCCCCATCTCCCTCCAGTGGGGCCACCTATGCTCTAATTTCCACCTGGACCAACCCCTTGCTACCGTAGTTCTGTGTGGAGCTTCTCTCTCAGCCATCTCCTGCATCTTCCCCAGGAAGGAAGCAGGTACGTCCAGGTGTATCCACAGCATAGATCAAGAGCAAGGTAGGGGCTATCCCAAGCACTCTCCCCATCCTGCACGGTCCCCTCCACCTGCTGTAGCCACCCCACGTGGTGGGGTGCATCCCTGTAGGCAGCCCCATCCCAGATTTCCAGATGCAGAGTCGAGCAAATGCCACTCTACTTCTAGCTTCCTCATATATTTATTATGGTTTTCTCTCCTTTTGCCAATGTTTCCTCTATTTGTGGGATGAGACTCAAAAATGTGGAAACACTAGGATTCATCTCTCTATCACCCCCTTTACCCTCTCAAATAATTCTTCATGCCCAGGAAAAAATGCAACGTGCCCTTGATATCCCGTAGGAACTCTCCCTTCATCCGTACCTTCCTTCTTCCTGACCCTATGGACCTATCAGCCATTAGCAATCCCTGACCTCTTTTTCAACACTTAACAGCAGACAGAGGGCAAGCAGAGAATCTGACTCACTAATACATCAAAAAGTACTTTAAAATGATGTTTCCTGAATCTGAAAAAGCATAGGGATGAAGGAGAGACATTTTATCCCTGGCTACTTACATACAGAGACACATATACCTGCACGCATACACACAATTGCAATGCAGTGCCTCCCAACAGGTGTCATCCTCCAACCCGTGAAAAGAGTGGTCAGAATTAGGCATTACAAAAACCCCGCTGATGGGACTGAAATTCTCCCCTGCAACCCATACCACTCTCCTCTTTTCTCAAGGATGAGTTGCCATGACATTCACTGCCCAGTGGCAGGCACTTCCCCACACAACGCACCCTGCAACACACTCACTCTACCTTCCAAACAGTGTCATGACTTTTCCATAGAAAATTCATTGTTAAAATTCTTTAAAAATAATTCTGTGGCTTGGAGATTCCAACCCCAACTGCTGCTGGCTGTAAGGAACATTGACTGAAATTAGACAGTGCTTGACATCCAATGGAAGAGACTGTGTGCAGCTCAGACGTCAGTCGAGAAGTACCTCTTTCCATCAGCAACCAGGAGGATTTATATAATGGGGAAAGGTTTCAGGGCCAGATGGGGACAATGAAGCTTTCCATGATTCATCCTTCTGGTTAAGCACTCTCATTATGCCCTTAGTGAAGGAGAAATGAAAGTTTACATCAGAACCCTACAGGAAGCTTTGAAGTGTTTTGTAGTGTGTTTCAATTAATCTATAGTAAAATATAGACACTTCTTTATGAGTTTAATCATTCTCAACAAATTTTTGTGTCCTTTTTGACAAAGTCCCCATGAAAGAACCCTAGTCTCAACGTTGCCAGCATGTAGATGCCTGATGCAGGGGATGGGGGCGGGCATTCACCTGACTATAATCACTGAGACTCCCAGGCCCCAAAGCAACACAGCAGGTAAGTAGTGAGGGTTACTTAATGAAGTTATTCTCCCTGGGTTTGCTGCTTATTATAGCTATAAAAATATGGCATTGCAAACAGGCCTCTGTATGGGAGAATTTGGTAGCAAGTTTATGGACCATATGATTTCCCTTATATTGTCTTAAACATTTATGTCCAAAAGCACACAATAAAGAAAGCATGTCAGCTGATAAATGATACACTAAAAGAGATTTCTCATGGAAAGCTGAGCAACAATATATCTAAAATGGCTTAAAAACAATCCTTCCTAAAGACAAGAAGGTGGACTAGATGACTTATTAAAACAGCTCTCGACAGTAATACATAGAAACCATATGAACAAAAATGTCCTAAATGCCCTACAAATAAGATTCTACATGGATTCCTTATGAGTTTCTGTAACCATTAACAACCCTTCCTGGTAGACATTCTGCTTTTAATCTGAGAATGATTCCTAACTTTTTAAACGGTCAGTAATCATTTTTAATTTTTTTTATTTTTAATTTGTGTGGTTACATAGTCGGTGTATATTTTATGAGATGTTTGCAATGCAATGTGTAATAATCACATCATGGAGAATGGAGTATTCATCCCCTCAAGACTTTATCCTTTGTGTTACAAACAATCCAATTATAATCTTTTAGTTATTTTAAAATGTACAATTAAATTATTATTGACTATAGTTGCCCTGTTTGCTATCAAATACTAGGTCTTATTTATACTTTCTATTTTTGTACTCATTAACCATTCCCACCTTAGCCCTACCCTTCCCAGCCTCTGGTAACCATCATTCTATTCTGTATCTCCATGAGATTAGAATCGCAATTGTTTAGATTTGTAGATCCCACAAATGAGTGAGAGCATACAAAGTTTTTCTTTTGATGTGTGGCTGATTTCCCTTAACATTATGACCTTTAGTTCCACCCATGCTGTTGCAAATGATAGGATCTCATTTTTTTTATTCCTGATTAGTCCACCATTGTGTATAAGTACGACATTTTCTTTATCCATTCATCTGTTGGTGGACACTTAGATTGCTTCCAAATCTTGGTTATTGTGAACAATATTGGAACAAACATGGGAGTACAGATATCTCTTCGATATACTAGTTTCTCTTTCTTTTGGGTGTATACCTAGCAGTAGGATTGCTGGATTGTATAGTAGCTGTATTTTCAGTTTTTTGAGGAACATCCAAACTGTTCTCCTTAGTGATTGTGCTAATTAATATTCCCACCAATAGTGAAAGAGCATTCTTTTTTCTCCACATCCTTGTCAGCATCTGTTATTGCCTATCTTTTGGATATAGCCATTTTAACTAGGATGAGATGATACCTTACTATAGTTTTGATTTGCATTTCTCTGATGATCAGTGATGTTGAGCACCTTTCCATATGCCTGTTTGCCATCTGTATGTCTTCTTTTGAGAAATATCTATGGAAATATTTTGCCTATTTTTAAAATTGAATTATTAGATTTTTTTTCCTTATAGAGTTGTTTGAGCTCTTTATATATTCTGGTTATTAATCCCTTGTCATATGGGTAGTTTACAAATATTTTCTCCCATTCTGTGGGTTGTCTCTTCACTTTGTTGTTTTTTTTGTTGTGCAAAAGCTTTTTAATTTGGTATTTCACTTTGTTGTTTTCTTTGCTGTGCAAAAGCTTTTTAATTTGGTGTGATCCTATTTGTCTATTGTTTTCTTTGGTTACCTTTTGTTTGTGGTGTATTACTCAAGAAACTTTTGCCTAGACCAGTGTCCTGGAGATTTTCCCCAGTGATTTCTTATGGTAGCTTCATCATAGTTCAAGGTCTTAGATTTAACTCTTCAATTCATTTTCACTCTGTTTTTGTATATGGTGACAGATAGGGGTCTAGTTTCATTCTTCTGTATATGAACATCCAGTTTTTCTAGCACCATTCATTGAAGAAACTGTCTTTTCCCTGGTATATTTTCTTGGCATGTTTGTTGAAAATGAGTTCAATGTAGGTATGTAGATTTGTGGTATAGTTTGACCATGTCCCCACCCAAATCTCGTCTTGAATTGTAGCTCCCATAATCCCCACATGTCATGGGAGGGACCTAGTGGGAGGTAATTGAATCATAGAGGTGAGTTTCCCCTTGCTGTTCTCATGATAGTGAATAAGTTTCCAAAGATCTGATGGTTTTATAAATGGAAGTTCCCCTGAACAAGCTCTCTTGCTTGCCACCACGTAAAACATGCCTTTGCTCCTCCTTCACCTTCCTCCATGATTGTGATTCCTCCACAGCCATGTGGAACTGTGAGTCCATTAAACTTTTTTTTCATAAATTATCTGGTCTTGGATATGTCTTTATTAGCAGCATGGAAACAGATTAATACAGTAAATTGGTACCTCAGGGAGTGAGATGCTGCTGTTAAGATACCTGAAAATGTGGAAGTGACTTTGGAACTGGGAAACAGGCAGAGGTTGGAATTTCCTGGAGACTTGGAGGGCTCAGAAGACAGGAAGATGTAGGAAAGTTCTAAATTTCCTAGAGATTTATTGAATGGCTTTGACCAAAATGCTGATAATGATATGGACAATAAAGTCCAGGCTGAGATGGTCTCAGATGGATATGAGTACCTTGTTGGGAACTGGAGCAAAGGTGACTCTTGTTATGCTTTAGCAAAGAGACTGGCAGCATTTTGCCCCTGATCTAGAGATCAGTGGAATTTGAAAGATACGATTTAGGATATCTGGTGAAAGACATTTCTAAGCAGCATAGCATTCAAGAGGAAGCAGAGCATAAAAGTTTGGAAAATTTGCAGCTTGACAATGCAATAGCAGAGAAAAAACCATTTTCTGGGGAGAAATTCAAGCCAGCTGCAGATATTTGCATAAGTAACAAGGAGCCAAATGTTAATTACTAAGACAATGGGGACAATGTCTCCAGGGCGTATAAAAGACCTTTGCATCAGCCCCTCCTATCACAGGGCTGGGGGACTAGGCGGAAAAAAAAATGGTTTCATGGACTCCCCCTGCTGTGTGCAGCCCAGGGACTTGGTGCCCTGAGCCCCAGCTGCTCCAGCCATGGCCAAAAGGGGCCAATGTACAGCTCAGGCTGTTGCTTCAGAGGGTGCAAGCCCCAAGCATTCATTGGCAGGTTACACATGGTGTTGGAACTGCAGGTGTAGAGAGGTCAAGAATTGAGGTTTGGGAACCTCCGCCTGGATTTCAGAGGATGTATGGAAATGCCTGGATGTCCAAGTAGAGGTGAACATCCACATGTCCGCTGCAGGGGCAGAACCCTCATGGAGATCCTCTCCTAGGGCAGTGTGGAAGGAAAATGTGGAGTAGGAGCCCCCACACAGAGTCCCTACTGGGGACACTGCCTAGTGGAGCTGTGAGAAGAGGGCCACTGTCCTCCAGGTCCCAGAATGGTAGATCCACCAATAGTTTGCACCATGCACCTGGAAAAGCCTCAGACACAATGCCAGCTTGTGAAAGCAGCCCGGAGCGGGGACTGTACCCTGCAAAGCAACAGGGGTGGAGCTGCTGAAGACCATGGGAATCCACCTCTTGCACCAACATGACCTGATGTGAGACATGGAGTCAAAATAGATCATTTTGGAACTTTAAAGTTTAGTGACTACCCTATTGGATTTCGAACTTGCATGGGGCCTGTAGCTGCTTTGTTTTGGCCAATTTCTCCATTTTGGAACAGATGCATTTATTTATCCAATGACTGTACCCCCATTGTACCTAGGAAGTAACTAACTTGCTTTTGACTTTACAGGTTCATAGGCAGAAGGGATTTGCCTTGTCTCAGACGAGACTTGGGACTGTGGACTTTTGAGTTAATAATGAAATGAGTTCAGGCTTTGGGAGACTGTTGGAAAGGCATAATTGGTTTTGAAATGTGAGGACATGAGATTTGGGAGGGGGTGGGGTGGAATGATATGGTTTTGCTATGTCCCCACCCAAATATCATCTTGAGTTATAGCTCCCATAATCTCCACATGTGGGAGGGACCTGGTGGGAGGTAATTGAATCATGGGGACACGTTTTCTCATGCTGTTCTCATGACAGTGAATAAGTCTCATGAGATCTGATGGTTTTATAAAGGGCAGTTCCCCTGCGTATGCTCTCTTGCCTGCCACCATGTAAGACATGCCTTTGCTCCTCCTTCACCTTCCACTATGATTGTGAGGCCTCCTCAGCCACGTGGAACTGTGAGTCCATTAAACCTCTTTTTCTTTATAAATTACCCAGTCTCGGGTGTGTCTTTATTAGCAGTGTGAGAACAGACTGATACAATTTGTTTCTGGGTACTCTATTCTGTTCCATTAGTCTGTGTGCCTTTTCTTTTATGCCAGGACCATGCTGTTTTAATTACTATCACTGTGCAGTATAATTTGAAGTCAGGTAATGTGATTTCTCCAGTTTTGTTCTTTTTGCTTAGGATACATTTTTCTATTCTGGGTCTATTGCTGCTCCATATAAATTTTAGCATTGCTTTTTCTACTTCTGTGAAGAATGTTACTGGTATTTTGATAGGAACTGCATTGAATTTGTAGATTGCTTTGGGAAGTATGGACATCTTAACAATGTTGATTCTTCCAATCAATGAACATGAAATATATTTTCATTTTTTGGTGGCCTCTTAAATTTCCTTCATCAGTGTTTCATAGTTCTCATTATAGAGATCTTTAACTTGTTTGGTTAATTCCTAGGTAATTAATTTTACTTGTGGCTATTGTAAATGGGATTACTTTTACGACTTCTTTTTCAAATTGTTCACTGTTGGCATATAGAAATGCTACTGAATTTTGTATGCTGATTTTGTATCCTGCAACTTTGTTGAATTTCTTTATCAATTCTAATAGTTTTTTGTGGCATCTTTAGGTTTTTCCAACTATAAAATAATATCATCTGCAAACAAGGATAATTTGACTTCTTCCTTTCCAACTTGGACACCCTGTATTATTTTCTTTTGTCTGATTGCTCTAGCTAGGACTTCCAGTACTGTGGTGCTTTTAACAGTGGTGAAAGTGGGCATCCTTGTCATGTTCCAGATCTCAGAGGAAAGGCTCTCAGTTTTCCCCATTCAGTATGATACTAGCTGTGGGTCTATCATGTATTGCTTTTATTATGATGATATATGTTCCTTCTATATCCAAGTTTTTTAGAGTTTTTTGTTTTTTATCATGAAGGGATGTTAAATTTTATCAAATGCTTTTTTAGCATCAATTGAAATAATCATATGGTTTTAGTTCTTCATTCTATTGATATGATGTATCACATTGATTGATTTGCATATGTTGAACCATCCTTGCATCACAGAGATAAATCCCACTTCATCATGATTAATGAACTTTTTAATGTATTTTTTAATTTGGTTTGCCAATTTTTTGTTGAGGATTTTTATGTCAGTATTCATCAGAGAGATTGGCTTAAGTTTTCTGTTTTGATGTGTCTTTGTCTGGTTTTGATATAACAGTAATATCAGCCTTGTAGAATGAGTTTGGAAGTATTTCCTCTTCAAGTTTTCAGAATAGTTTGAGTAGGATTGATATTTATTCTTCTGTAAGTGTTTGGTAGAATTCAGTAGTAAAGTCATCAGGTCCTGGGACTCTTTACTAGGAGACTTTTTATTATGGCCTTGATCTCGTTACTTGTTTTTGGTCTATTTGGGTTTTAGATTTCTTCATGGCTCTCTACCTTAGTAGTTCATTTGTTTCTAGGAATTTGTCCATTTTTTCTAGATTCTCCAATGTATTTGCATACAATTGCTCATAGTTGCTACTAATGATCCTTTGAATTTCTGCAGTATCAGTGGTAATGTCTCCTTTTTCATCTCTGATTTTATTTGGATCATCTCTCTTTTTTTCTTAGTCTGGCTAAAGGTTTGTAAATTTTGTTTAACTTAAAAAAAAAAAAAAAACTATTTGTGGCTGGGCATGGCTCA